>NW_006204563.1:383035-392949 GCF_000334495.1 Tupaia belangeri chinensis
AGGATGATGTTCACTATGGGTTTTTCATAGATGGCTTTTATTGTATTGAGAAATGGCCCTTCTATGCTGATTTTGCTGAAAGTCTTGATCATGAAGGGATGTTGTATCTTATCAAATGCTTTTTCTGCATCAATCACTATGACCATATGGTTTTTATCCTTGTTTCTGTTAATATGATGTATTACATTTATGGTTTTGCGTATGTTGAACCAACCTTACATTCCTGGAATAAAGCCTACCTGATCATGGTGTATGATTTTCTTTATAAGTTGTTGAATACGATTTGCTAGTATCTTGTTGAGAATCTTTGTGTCTATGTTCATCAGAGATATTGGTCTATAGTTTTCCTTCCTTGTCCTGTCCTTATCTGTTTTAAGGATGAGGGTGACAGAGGCTTCATAGAATGAATTAGGGAGAGATTCACCCTTTTGGATCTTTAGAAATAACTTGAGCAGAATGGGAGTTAACTCTTCTTTGAAAGTTTTGTAGAATTCAGAGGTGAATCCATTGGGGCCAGGGATTTTCTTTATTGGAAGGTTATATATTACTGATTCAATCTCCTGGCTTGTTAAGGGTCTATTCAGATTTTCTATTTAATAATTTTTAAAAATTGGGAATAAGTATCAAATTCATGAGACTTTTTTTCTGTTTTGCACATCATATTGAGATAATTTTTCCTTAAATATATTAATGTATTAATTATACTGCTAGATTTTTCTAATGCATAATTCTCTTCACACTTTTTGGGTAGATTTACTGATAGATTTAATTTACAATTTTTGAAGTTTATATATATATATATAAATTTAGAGAGATCTATAATTATAGTCTTTTGTGTTCTTCTGTTTTTAGGTGTTAAAATTAGGCTAACCTTGAAACTACATACAACCTTTTTACCATTCTGGAGGTGTTTATAATTAATAATGATTTCCTTCTTGAAAGACTGGAACAATTTGTTTAAAGATCATATTGGTCTATTTTCCTGCTTATTATTTTATTTCTCTTTTACTTAGATCATATTGGTTTCTTTTCCTGCTTATTATTTTATTTCTCTTTTACACTTTTTCTTGAGCTCATTTTAAAAACATCTTTCCTTAGAAAACTGTCCATTTTTTAAGAATTACTTATTTTAATTTTTATTTATCATCATTATTATTTTAAAATTTGCTGCAGGGCATGTGCACTCACCAAAGAGAGACAGAGAGAAAGTGAGAAACCACACCACCAGGTCTGGGACTCTAATGTGGTCAGCTATGTAGGAGTCTAGCACCTTAGGCCACCATCCCATCTGCTGGCCCCCCCAAAATTGTCCAATTTAAGATAGAGCTTCCAGATGAATGACTCAGGACTTTCCTATTTTAAGTATCTTTTGAGTTCTATAAATCTTTTGCATTATTTTTGTTATTCCCATGTTTTATATATAAAAGCTATCACTCTTTCTTGTTTTGGGGGGAAGTTATTGCAAATTTTTTCTTATTTTATGAGCATTTTAGTTGGCTGGTAGGTAGACTTTTCAGTTTAATATATTAATCTAGTCCCAACGAAGATATTTAATTATCACTTTAAGTTTTGAAATACCACATACAATTTTGCATGAAGAACAATCAGAAACTGAGAAGAAAGTACTTATCTGGCCTAACTCTTTCATAGTGCAAATAAGGACACCAAGGCCAACAAAATAAGATTATATATTAGAACAAAAATATTTGGAGTGAATATAGTGTACCTGAACTTTTTAACAGATTCAAGTATTCCTGCTATAATGGGATATATAGGATTCTTTTATATAAAAGATGGGGGGATAAGCTGTTCTGCAAATTGTGGGCCCAAAATAGCAGGTCTCATGAGAAAAATAGGGTTGGGACAGATCACTCAAAGCCAATGCAGGTTTTGAACACAAAGCTTAACAACAACACTAGCACAATTTGAAAGACATATCCAATTTCAAAAATTTAAAGAAATATTACAGAAAATAAGAACTTTTGCTTTTAAAGATGTCTTTAGGACAAAGCAGGGTATGTATGAGAAAGGTTGTTCCTTTCTAAATATAAAACAAGGACTAAATGCCCCAAATGAGGAGAACTCTGCAATAAGCATTTAAGGCAAAGCTTGAGGCCAAGTGAAGGAAACAAACAAAACAAATACGAAATCCTCTATAAAACTAACAAATATTGAGGGAATGGTCATTGCATATAATACTGTCACCTTCAGCAGCATTCTGTGCACTTCGTATTCAGCACTGTTACTTAGTAAAGCAAAATATTAACATGCTAGAAAAATCTAGAATCAAAGTGACTTCTGTGAATAAGCTAATTTTTATATACTACATTAGCATGTTATGTTGCAGAAGAAATTGTATTTGGTATATTGTTTTTCTTAATATCATATTTTAAATACTAGTTGGTCCATTTTGTGGGGGTTAAGATATAAGAGCCTCCAATAATGATCATACTTTCTACAATCTGTGAACTTCTCTTGACCACTTTGTCATCACGAGGAAAACCACCAATTTGATCAATAGGTCTTTAATGATCTATAGCTATTCTGCCCGGATTAGTACCCTCTAGACATGTGACTACTGAGTACTTACTTAAAATGAGGTTAATCTGGAGCTAGTAGGGGGCATGAATGTTGATGGCTGGATCTCACACAGCCAATTGTGTGGTGCTAGTTCCAGATCCAGCAGTTTGAATATCGTACTGTGCACTTGTGCATGCATGACCGAAGTCCTGAGTGGAGTACGGAGGAAAAGGGATTGTGATGTGGGATGACTTCTCACTTTCCCTCTATCTCTTTCCAGCAATTTCATATGCTTGATTACAAACTTAAAAAATGAAAGGGGGAGTAGTCTCTATTAAGATGTGCTATAAGAATAAAACACACATTGGAGTATGAAGTCTTATTAGAAAAAATAATGTTAAGCATTCCAATATTATTTTAAGTTTGATTACATGTTGAATTATTTTGGGTACATTGAGTTACATAATCTATAGTATTACTACTTTATTTCTGCCTTTATTTTAATATATTTTTTATTGTGCCTAATAGAAAATGTAAAACTGTTGTATTATTCACATGATACTTTTATAGAACAGTGCTGATCTAGAGAAAATGAAAAAGAGGGAGCAAATCTTGATAGAAAGAAGGATCCTAGTAGAACTTCACAAGCAAATGGAATAAGGAAAAATAAATTTGTATTTGAGGAGTCCTAGTAGCCGAGATGGGCAGTGTGGAAGAAAGGCTTGAAGATCACTAAGAGAACTGGATGGACACAGTAGGTATTCCAGTGGTTAAAATGTGAACACTGGAATGATTAAACATAGACACGGTGTGCTTACCAGGCATTTTTCTCAATATGGTGGTATTTCAAATATAAGAGCTTACTATGATCTATTTAATAATCATGTACAAAGCTTCTACTGCTCAATAAAGTGAATCCCTACAATATAATAAAAAATAGGCTTTATTTGAAAGATTTTTTTTTAACAGATCTATTTCATTTATTTAACTTTATTTTTTCATTTGACCAGAGAGACAGAGTGAGAGGAGGATAGCAAGAAATCAAGAAAGCCACCAGGCCCAGGACTCGAACCATGGTCTGCCATGTGGGAATCCAGTGCTTTAACTACCATGCCACCTGCTAGTCCCTAGGCATTTTCTTTATATATACTGGTAAATCAAAATTTCTGCATATTCGTTATTTATTCTCTCAACGAATATTTGATGCCAGTTATCTACTAGTTACTCTCTTAGGAACTGTTATGAGTATGCCTGTTATTTAAAATGAACATCAAAAGACTGAATCCTTAAAGAAAATAATCTATACTTACTATATGTACATAGTCCATGTTCTTTTAAAGATCTATGTGCCTTAAATAAGAGACTGATAACCAGAATTTATAGGGAACGCAAGCAGCTTATCTGAAACAAACAAGCAAACAAACAAACAATAAAACAACCCAGTTAAAAGATGGCCAAATGAGCTGAACAGACAATTCTCTAAGGAAGATGTCCAGCAGCCATAAAGCATATGAAAAAATGCTCAATACCCCTTATAGTAAGGGAGATGCAAAGCAAACTACAATGAGATAATACTTAACTCTAGTCAGAATGGCTAAAATTTTTTAAATAACTAAAAATGATAAGTTCTGCTGAGGCTGTGGTGAATGTACTGTTGATGTGAATGTAAATTAGAACAGCCACTGTGGAGAGCAGTATGGCAGTTCTTCAAAGACCTATGAATAGAACTACCATATAATCCAGCAGTTTCACTCTGGGGGTATCTACCCAAAGGATAGGAATACAGGAAGCCTGAAAAGTACTTGCATATCCATATTTGTTGCAGCAATTATTTACAATTGCTAAGACATGGAACCAACCCAAATGTTCATGAACAGATGAATGAATTAAAAATGTGTGGCACATATACACTATAGAACTACTCAGCCGTAAAAAAAATAAGACCCTGGTATTCGTTAAAAAGTGACAAAATAAGGAAGATTTACTGCTAAACAAAACAAACTGAAAGAAAGGCATTATATGTCCCTATTTAATATATACCAAATATCTGCACTCTATGGCAGAAACTAAACGATTGGATGATATAAAAGCATGGAAAACAATTGCGGATATTAGAGGCAGTGTAGGAGGAGGATGAGAAATGGGGGAGGGAGAGAAAAGCAACCAAGGGGAAAAACAAAGAAGTAAAACATTTAAGGGACACAAAAGTGGAAAATTATCTGTTGATGAGAATGTGTGTGTTAATATCTTTTTTTTTTTTTTGGAGAGTTTTTTTTGCTATAGGGCGCATGCGCTTGCCAGACAGAGAGAGAGAGACAGAGAGACAGAAAGCGAGAAATCACCCCCCAGGGGGGATGGCCACGCCACAATCCCTTCTCCTCCATTCTCCTCTCGGGATCTTGGGCATGCACACACACGCGCCCGGTGTGAGTTTTAAGCCACCGGGTCTGGGACGCGAACCGTGGTCGACTACATGGGAGTCCAGCGACATAGCCATTACGCTAACTGCTGGTCCCTGTGTTAATATCTTTAACTGGACTCATATACTGTGTATTCATGCTGGGAAAATTTATTTTGCAAGCAGTAATGATATACAGTGATTGAGTGTCTAAAAAAATAAATTTCGAAAGTTGAAAAAAAAGTTCTATGGATATTTTATGAAAAGAGAAATTGGGACCGGCAGTTAGCATAATGGCTATGTCACTGGACTCCCATGTAGTTGACCACGGTTCGCGTCCCAGACCCGGTGGCTTAAAACTTATATATTCATTTGGCATTTGCCACATAAAAGTTGTTATAGTATTTACATCTCCTATATCCTTAATTCTAGTAAACTGGTTTTTGCTATAAATAAAACCACTTAGATTTTATGCTCAAAGTAATATTTGAGGCTGATTCAACACAGAAAAAGATCAGTGATATGTTGTTTCTTTAAATCAGTGCTCCTTAAGTTTATTGTTACAGGAAATGTTAAACTTCATCATGAGATGAAGACATGAAAAGATATCTTGGAAAGACAAAACTAGGTTATCCTAAAACTAGGGTTTATAGGAGAATCATGCCTTTGAACGGATAGTCTCTATGGGATATAAATTAATACCAATAAATTGAGCTCAAGAGGGAACTAGGTCTAAGAGATCTATACCTTTCCATTTCGATGCTTTGTATTACTTTAGAATTCCCTCTAGTTTGAAAAAAGACAGCTATCCTTCATAACTCTTTGCTCAGATATGGTTATATTCCTTTATACATACAGTACTTTATACATAGATTCCTTTATACATATAGTTTTCTTAATTTAAAACTGAATATACTGCAAAAGAGTTACTTTTTTAATCTAGATTTAATCTCCAGAGAAGAACTACTCTATAGATCTTACCAATACAAAGCGTTCGAGAACTAAGAGTAAAACAGTACTTTCTTATTAAAGCCATAGGGTATGTGTGCACATGTGAGAGAGAGAGTACTCCCCAACAAGGTCTGGTCACACCAGCATCCCCCTGTCCTTTATTTCTTCATCCCATCAGGATCCTGGGCAGGTGTTCCTGTGCCCCAAGTGTTTTTCAAGACACTTAAATGGGATTTGAATCATGGTCAGTCATGTGGGATCTGGCTCCTTCTGCAGAGTGCTTAACTGCTGTGCTTGTGGGACCAGTCCTAAATATACATTTAAGCCTTATTAAGGTGATATTGGCTAATTTTAAATAACGTTTACTTTTAACATTTTGTAGCTAATCCCTTTAAGAAAAATGGAGCCCTAAATTATTTACATTTTAATTCATTCAAAATTGGAAGATTTAATAATTCTTTAAAAATATTTAATAATTCTTTAAAATTCTTTCTTTTAAAAATAAACAATGATTTTGAGTAACAAAAATAACTTGATAGCTGCTAATATATTGGCTATTATAGTTCTAGGTACAACAAAATTAAACTATGTACCTACATAGAGTTTTGATTTGCCATGTGTTCTTAAAAAAAATCATGCAATAAATTTGTAATTTTTTTAATAAAGTCTATTGGTTAAAGATATTTGCACAATTCAGCTCTCTTGAAAACTTGGGACTGAAATATGCTATAATTCCTTTGTTGCATATTTTATAAGATTAGCTTTTAATAATGAACAACCACTACTTAGCATAAGCTCTTTCTTTGGAGAATTGCTTTGAAATGAAGTTAATTATGGAGTATCCATATACAAGGACATTTGTTTAAGTACAGTTACTGATTTAGAACCAAATGCAAGTTTGCATGGTATGTTATTTTTGTTGTATTTCTTAAATGTTGAAACCAAAGCTAACTTTCAACATTAGAAAAAGTACATTGGAGGGGCTGTACTTTGTGAGGTGTTATGGTGGAAAGGGCGCTGGACTCCCACATGGCCGACAACTGTTAGAGTCCTGGACCTGGCGGCTTCCTTTCTCACTTTTCCACTCTCTCTCTCTCTCACTCTGTCCTTCTCTAGTCAAATTAAAATAAATAAATAAAGTTAAATAAAATAATTCTTAAAAAAAAAACAAAAAGTACTTTGGAGGCTAGCAGATGGCATGGTGGTTAAGTCACTGGACTTCCACATGACTGAGTGCAATTTGAGTCCAGACGTGGTGGCTTATTTTCTCACTCTCTCACTCTAGTCAGCACACATGTCCTGTAGCAAGTTAAAAATAATGATAATAAATTGGAGCCAGCAGATGGCATAGTGGTTATGTCTCTGGACTTCCACATGGCTGAGTGTGGTTCAAATCCCAGATCTAGTGGCTTGAAAATCAAGCCAGGCACATATACATGCATGCCCAAGATCCCTGGAGGAAAATGGAGGAGAAGGGATTATTGCAGCTTGGCCATCCCCCCAAGTGATGTCTTACTTTCCCTCTTAATGTTCCTTTCTCTCTCCACATGCCCTTAGGCAAAATCATCTTAAAAATAATTACAATTAGATAAATAATCATTTTAAAATGTACTTTGTAGGAAATAGAAAAACCAAATTAAAGTAACTCAAGGTACTCTTTTTTTTTTTTTTTAAGATTTCTGTCATAAGGCATGTGTGCTTGCCAAAGAGAGACAGAGAGAGAAAGTGAAAAATCACTCCCTAAGGGGGATTGCCATGGCACAATCCTTTCTCTTCCATGCTCCTTTTGAGATATTGGTCACTGATGCACATGTTCCCAGTGTGACTTTCAAGCTGCCTGGTGTGGGATTTGAACTGTGGTTGACCATGTGGGAATCTAGCACCTTAACCATAATTCAACCGGTTGGCCTTGTTTGTTTGTTTTTTTAAGGCAGGGTCTCACCATCTTAAGATCTTTTTGCTTTAGCCTTTCAGCTGGATCCACAGGTAGTGCACCACCATGTTTGCCTCTGTAATAGTCTTTCTAGGTTACCCATGTCAGATCTTCCTGCCTAAATCTTCCTGCCTCAGCCTCCCTAGTCTGTATTATAGGCATGCCACCATCCCTTGGCCATTAGGTTAGACTGAGACTCAACCTTGGTCTCCCATGTGGCCTTAGGCTGTGAAGTCCAGCATCTGGGCAGCATGAATCACCATGCTGGGACCTAAGATACGCTTCGTGAATTACTTATAATAGAACACACGTTTAAAACTATGTGTAAGATCTCAAAGTCATGAAATCTTCCTTTTTATCCTCCCACATTATAAGTGGAGGAGTACAGTTATGTGAAAGAGAAGTATTCCTCATTTATTTCTTCACTCAAAATGATATTCTATAGTTACAACAGAGTAGATTATACTGTAATAATAAAGCCTTAGGTTATTCTGAAATGTGTTGAAAATAATCAATTTGTTTAATACTGTTCAATTAAACCTTACATTGAAAAGAAAAATGACTTTTTTCATTTAGGAATATATACTTTTATAGCTAGTAATGATAAGCTGTTATCTTAAACTGTATATTATACAACTTAGTCTTTCCTTCACAGGTAATTAATAGTTTAAGTTTTACTTGAATACATGTCAATTCCAATTTATAATCAAACGTTTAATGAACAAATTAATACAAATTGCTAAGATTGACAAAAACTGTTTTTAAATTACAGAAGTTTTGCTTAAGAAGATTACTTTAAAATTCCAATGAAATGAATTTAATTTTCGAATAGGACACTTACTGTAATAAAAATAATGCATCTCCTCTAGGAGAGACCAGGAAAAACAAAGGGAACTCCCAGGCAAATACTTAGATCAATCTAATATGAATAAACAGGTAGATATTTTCTTCTTTATTTAACTTTTAAAATATTTCATTATTTTAAAGTAAGATACATTTCTTTTTTAATTGCTGAAGGGTTATTTTTTTGTTTTTGAATTTTTGTTTTTGGAGGATTCTAACATTTCTTGGCAAGTCAATTAAATACTAAAGTTTGTTTCAGTTTGTCTAAATCAAAGATATAAAATCTGCCCATCACTATAAGCAATTGGCACAGTAGAATTTACAGGAAAGGATAGTCAGTGCCTCCCTGGGAGACACTGGTTCAATATGGATAACGCAGTACTGATTTATCCGGCAAAAGCTTTTAAATACGTGCTTTTCACACAGCAGCTGGTGAGGGAAGTTTTCTTTAAGTTCAATGAGAAAGTAAAACTTAAACCAGGGCTACCCTATAGCCTAGCTGACAAAGGAGCCAGATTTCCCATGGACAATTCTTGGCCCTGGTGGCTTGAAAGACATGCCAGGTACATGTACATGTGTGCCCCAATCCTAACAGGATGAAGAAATGGCGGAAAAGGGATTGAGGTAGGACTATGCCTTTTTGAGTGGTGCTTTCTCTCCTTTCTCTCTTTTTGCAGAGCACACACTCTCTCAGGCAAAAATAAATAAAAATTAAGTAAGAAATTTTTATTTGTTTTTGAGAGAGAGATTTTTGCTATGTGTTCGCCAGAAAGACAGAGAAAGAAAGTAAGAAATCACCCCCCAGGGTGATGGCCATGCCGTAATCCTTTCTCCTCCGTTCTCCTCTCGGAGTTTTGGGCATGCATGCACACATGCCTGGTGTGAGTTTTAAGCTGCCGGGTCCTAAACTTGAACCATGGCCTACTACTTGGGAGTCCAGCAACATAACTATTATGACATCTGCTGGTCTCTAAATAAGTACTTTTAAAAAAAAAAAAGACAAGCACAATTTTATAAAGGAAAATAAGACTTAAATAAGACATATTGGAGATCAAAAAAATTACTCAAATCACAGGGTTAGGAGTTAGAAACAGAAATATCTGTATTCCTAGTAGATATTGGGCTAGAGACTAAGGGATAAAATTATGAAGGAACATCATACTTCACATATTATAAACATTTATGAAGGAAAAAGTTCATGAGAGATGGTTACAAGTTTAGGTGAAGGTATAACTATCATTACTTCCTAGAAGGCAGGTAGATGCAGGA
>NW_006204563.1:392980-397389 GCF_000334495.1 Tupaia belangeri chinensis
TCCAGGGAACAGTCATTATCTTCCAAGTCTTTTTATCTATACTGCACCTAATGGGAAAGAAACCATGTTGTAGTTCCTGTCAATGAGTAAACTTAATGAAGTCGGTCTT
This sequence comes from Tupaia belangeri chinensis, assembly GCF_000334495.1. Taxonomy (NCBI): domain Eukaryota; kingdom Metazoa; phylum Chordata; class Mammalia; order Scandentia; family Tupaiidae; genus Tupaia; species Tupaia belangeri. Next base: position 393,090 of record NW_006204563.1, read on the forward strand.
TTGTGTAAGATTGTGGGAAATAGGATTAGCAAAGACACTCCACTCCGTGGTGATTAAATTGGAAGCTAAAGAATAGAAATGTGATGGAAGATTTTAATATTTCTTGAATGAACCAAATGATTTCTATTCTTCTATTATTTCTCTAATTTATTCTGACTCTAATTTGATGGTCCAATATTCCATACTTCATATTGCTGACAATTTGGTATTAAGTTTCCATGAGCCTCAAGAAAATTGATAAAGTTTCTGTTCTAACTCTTTAATTATTCTGTTTATAATATATTTTATTTTTAAGCCCTGTTTATAAAGCAATATCTGAGGAGAATACTGAGAGTTAATGAGAAAATATTAGATAAAATTGAACTACCTGGTAAGTATAGCATGAATAGGTCAGAAATTTTTTTCTAATTTTTGAGAAGTGTTATAGAGACATGATATTATAGTGCCTGATATTTATAGATCCATTTAACAGGAAAAGAAAGAGCAGGAACTAGAAAAAGAGATAGAGATAAAGAGTTTGGAGAAAGAAAGGGAGAATAAATGAGTCATGGGATATTTTAGTAAAGAGAAAAGTTTGTAATACTAAGTAAAGATGAAGAATTAAATGAGTTGCAAAAAATAATCATTTTATGAGAAAGAAAATATTGGTTTGCTTGGAAAGCTATCTTAGTTTTGCAGTATATTACAAGGTATAAACTTAATTGCTTTGTTGATTAGAGTTTAATTATATACATTGTACTTTTCTGAAAAAAAATGGGTCATTATTTTTTATTTTGTAGAGTCTTAATTCTTAAGTAATTGGTATTTTTGGCCTCTAATGTCTTGCTACTTAAAACATGGACTGTGGATGAACAGCATGGCAATTATTCAGAAGCTTGTTAGAAATGCAGTGTGAGACCTTGCCTCAGATCATTTGAATTGTAGTTTTTTACTAAACGAGATCTGCAGGTGATTTGTATAACACATTAAAGTTTGAGAACAGAGTAGTAATATGTCAATAAAAATGTAGGCTATAAAATCTTCATCCAGAGTTGCTCTCCCTGTATCTAAAGGAAAAGACTATCTTTATCTTCAAAGATACTGATACTCCAAGAAGACTCTGATCAAATAAGCTTTGCTAAGTTTATATCACTAGTTTATTATCATTAGGCCATACTCATTTTCTCAAGTTATACTTCCTCATAACTGTCTAATCTTTATCAAACGTAAGCATAAATATACACAAGTGTGATAATTTGAAATGTATATTTGGTCTTTGTCCCATTTCCTGGCATAAAATTAGGAAAATCTTTGAAATACCCCAAGTAATAAGTGTCCTTTATATGCTAATGAGATGACTGGTGGTTGGCAGTCCCTTGGTGGATTCAGCAATGAGTGCTAGTAACCAGAAAGGTCAACGCAGGATTGGAGAGTTGAGACTTTTGGTCTTATCTCCACTTCCAGGAAGGAGAGAGGGGTGGAAGATTAAATTGTTGATCAATGGCCTTTAGTTTAATCAACAATGGCTACATAATAAAGCTTTCATAAAAACCCAATAGGACTGGTTTGGGAGAATTTCCAAGCTGATGAACATTGGTTTCCTTTTTATTGGATCTTCATTTCTAAAGGCTACTCATGATAGTTAAAGCCAATGTTAAATAAATTTGTATATTTTGCAGTTGTTAATCTTTTTTTTTTTTTTTTTGAATAGATACTGTAGCTATGAACCTTCCAATGGGTGAGGAAAGAAATCTTTTCTACTCTGTGGACAGGTCCTCGAAATAGGTTGGACCATCAAGTGACTATTTTAATAGACAGATAAACTAGCTGGAAGAAACCAAGTACCTTAAATTTTAAGGATTCACTTTTTAACTAATCCAAAAGAGATGAGAAACTGCAATAGCAAAAACTAAGTGTAATTTATCACTACCTTCATGAAACAGAATAAATTAAGAAGCCTAGTTTTGATAATCTGTTTTATTTCATGAAGAAGCCTACTTTTGATAACACAAAGAGAGTTTAAAATAATTTTTTAAAATTTCTATCATTCTACAAAAGTAATAGTGACTTAGTTTGGAAAAATAATTTTCTCTTAGTTCCTTACAAAAACCATATAATACTTTAAATTTATTTAGATGTATACTTCCCAGAAGCTCCAAGCAATCTATATATCAGAAAAAGATATACAGAGGCTTAATAAAAATTTTTGCATTTAGAATTGAAGATTACTAAAACGTAACCCTACAGCATACTGTTAAAGTAGGAAAAATGTATTAGAGAATCTCATTTTAAAACATAAAGAAATTGAGGTTAGAGGAGGTTAAATTAGATTGCCAAAAGAAAAATGAGACTAATTTTACCCTCTTGGACAGTAATTCTTTTAATATTTACTTATCTACTTAATCAGTCTCAGAATTTCAAAAAAGGAATATTAATTTTTGTCTATTTAAAGGACATCTTAGTGACTATGATTTAACTTTATTTCAATTACCAATATATTTTAAATATTTGATTTTTTTAAAGGTTTTTGCAGTAAGGTATGTGTGCTCACTAGAGAGAAAAAGTGAGAGGAAGAGGGGAAGTGAGAAATCAGCACCACCCCGGACCCCAAAGGGGGAGGGATGGCCAGGCCACAATTTCTTCTCATTTATCTTCTCCTATGATTTTGGGCATGGATGCACACACATCCCGTGTGATTTTCAAGTCACAAGGTCTAGGAGTTGAACCATGGTTAGCAATGTGGGAATGTGGGAGTCCAACACCTTAACCGCTACACCACTGCTGGTCCTGAACATTTCACTTTTTTTTTTTTTTTAGAGAGAGGTTTTTGCTATAGGGCGTGTGCGCTCGCCAGACAGGCAGAGAGAGACAGCGAGACAGAAAATGAGAAATCACCCCCCAGGGGGGATGACCACGCCGCAATCCCTTCTCTTCCAGTCTCCTCTCGGGATCTTGGGCACACATGCACACGTGCCTGGTGTGAGTGTAAGCCACCGGGTCCAGGACGCGAACTGCAGTCAACTACATGGGAGTCCAGCGACACAGCCATTATGCTAACTGCTGGTCCCCTGAACATTTCACTTTTAAACATTTTTTTTTAATATGCCAGGACATGAGGGTTCTTTAAGTTGTTTTTTTTCTACCTGTGTCTAATGTAAATGCTGTATGTTGAATTATAAACCTAAGTTAAACGCACAAATGTATGATCATTACCCTAATGCAACACTATCTTTATAATTTTTTTTGTTTTCAAGTGCCCCTTCATCATCTTCATCATGAAGGGAGTGTTGTTATAAAATGGAAAGACTGTGACCTTAAAGCCAGATGATCAGTGTTAATCCTCACTTTACTGCTTCCTAATGACCTTTAGCAAGTTATTTTATGTCTCTTACCCTCAGTTTTCCCAACTGTAAATGAGAATAATGCTTTTCTTGTATTAGAATGGATGGTCTGACATGTGAATATTCTAGCCAGAAGATGCTCTTAATCAGGGAAGTGGATTTTGTTAATATTTTTATTTTATTATTCTCATCTCTATTCCATTTTCTTAAGTTTTCTTGATTTCATCAAAGCTCCAGTTCTTCAATTATTACTATTCTGGTTATTAAAAATGTTTTTTTTGTATTCACATCTATTTAAAATCCTGCCAGTTTTTCCCATTGAGAAGGAAAATATCTTCTACAGAGCACTGACAACCTCTTCTTCAGTCTCCTCTTTTAGTTTGTTTTGCTAGAGGGCACAGGAGCTCATAAGAGAGTGGTGGAAGAGAAGGCACACCTCATGGGCATGGTCAAGCTGCAATCCTTTCTCCTCCATTTTTCCCTCTTTCAGGAACTTGGGGACTACACACACACACACACACACACACACACACACACACACACGGCTGATTTCTCAAACATTAGGTTTGGGACTTGAACCATGTAGTTGACCATGTGGGATCCAGCTGCCTTAACCACCAGGCCATGTGGTCAACTTTTCATCTACTCTTTTTTGGAGAGGTTTTTTTGCTCTAGGGCGCATGCACTCGCCAGACAGACAGAGAGAGACAGAGATACAGAAAGCAAGAAATCGCCCCTCAGGGGGGATGGCCACGCCACAATCCCTTCTCCTCCATTCTCTTCTCAGGATCTTGGGCACACACCCAAGCATGAGTTGTAAGCCACCGGGTCTGGGATTCAAACCGCGGTCGACTACATGGGACTCCAGCGACATAGCCATTACGCTAACTGCTGGTCCCTCATCTATCTTCTTGATTCCATTCCCTCACACTTCCTCATGGCATCTGACTCATTAATAGTCTGTTCTGTACCTTTGATCC
>NW_006204563.1:397419-424773 GCF_000334495.1 Tupaia belangeri chinensis
GGTAAGAGCATTTCCAGATCTCTCTTATCCACACTCTACAAATCTTCACACTAATTCTTGGCATCTAATGCTCATATTTCTAACCTTGGACATTATTTCTGAGAGTGGTCTGTACCAGCATTCTATTTATCACCTCCCATTCTCCCTAGCTCATTGTAACCCTATTTTTCTCTGTCACTTTACTGAAATTACTCTTATTTGTGTTACCACATAACATCCTAATTACCAATTTTATAGCGATTTTTCAATGCTCAACTAATATCATTTATTTTAACACTTGATGGTATATTACTTGGTAATTGAAACTTTCTTCTTTCTTGTTGTGAAAGACACATTTTTCAAAGTGTCCTACATTTTATAATGCTTTTACATTTTTCATATTTCTACTTTTCCCTCCCTCTGTCCTTTAGCTATTGATAGTCTCAGCTCTCCATTTTTTGTACTTTCCCTGACTGGTCTCTCCTGTTTTGAAGAAGGCTTTTATTTTCTCTTAAAGCCAATAATTCCCATAAGAGAGTACACCTTAAGTGTTCTAACAATAAGAAAATGATGAGTATGTAAAATGCATTTGTTAAATAGCTTGATTTAACCCTTCGACAATTACATATATTTTAGAACATCATGCTGTAAAATTTGTATTTGTCAATTAAAAATATAAATTAATTTTAAAAACACACAATCACTTCCTAACTCATCCCAGTTTTCAAAAACTCTGATCTAATTTCTCAATATCAATTGTCTATGACACTGATAATCAAAGGTCTCAAACCAGATTAAATACAACACACCCAAAACATTTCTGCTTCTTGCAGATCTGTGTTGTTATTCTACTCAACATTAAATCTCTTTTTACAATATGCAAAATATTTATTGAAAATTTTGTTAGCATATATATGTGCCACTTTTATTATTTCTCAAAGTGAGAAGATTATATGACTTTCATAAGTATTCAAAAATTATAGGAGACACAAGAAATATAAGAAAATAAGAAAATCTCTCTCCTCCAAGTGAAAATAACAACTCCTCATTTACCATAGATAGCACAAAGAATTCCTAGAAATGTCAGAAAAATAATTCAGTTTATATTGACAGAACTAAATGAGATGAAAGAAAACAGACAATTCCAAGACAATAATTATTCCATGACTTTAAGGATAAACTCCATAAAAAGGTAGGCACTCTAAGAAAGAATTAATTAGAACTTCTAGAGATGAAGACAAAAATACAGTAAATTAAAACCTCCCCTGAAAGTATAAATAGCAGATTAAACCATGAAGAGGACAGAATTTCTGATCTAGAAGACAAAGCTCTGACTAGGACAAAACCACCAAAGAATGAAAAAATAACCAGGAAAAATAAGGACAACATATGGAATTACTAGACACTATGAAATACAAAAATATCCAAATGACAGGTAGTCCAGAAGGTGAAGAATCTGATAAAGACATAAAAAATCTATTCCATGAAATACTTTCAAAAAACTTTTATATATTCAGACACACGACATACAAAGAATGCTAAGCAGAATCAACATAAGATCTTCACCATGACACATCACAGATTGGTAAAAAAAAAAAAAAAAAAAAAAGACAAAGAGAAGATTTTTAAAATAGCAAGAGAAAAACATCAATTACTTCCAAAGTTTATCCTATTAGGCTAGCATCAGATCTCCTGACTGAAACAATGCAAGCAGGAATAGAATGGAAAGACACATTCAAAATGCTCAAAAAAAAAACAATTTCAGCCAAGAATACTATATCCAACAAGATTATCCATCATATGGGAAAACAAATAAAATCATTCTCAGATAAACAAAAATTGGAAAAAAAAATCAACACTAGACTAGCTCTTCAAGAAGTTCCAAAGTGAATACTATATCAGGGAAACTAAAGAGCGATAAGCAGAAATAAGAGAACAACCACAATAAAAACTAAGAAAATGGTTAACGAAATGACAGAGATAAGTCCACAAATATTGATAATAACACTGAATATTTATAGATTGAGTTCTCTAATTAAAAGACTCAGACTGTTGAATGGTTAAAAAAAAAAAACAGGAGTCCTCTATCAGCTACTTACAAGAAACACACCTCACTGATAAAGACATACTTAGATTGAAAATGAAGGGCTGGAAGAAATTATTCCATGCAAATTTAACCAAAAAATAAATAAATAAATGAAAACTGGAGTCAGGATTCTGATATCAGACAAAATAGACTTCAGGACAAAAGCTGTAAGAGACAATGAAGGACATTATAGTACTAAAAGGACTAATTCTTCAAGAAAGTATAACACTTATAAATATCTATGCACCCAACACAGTAGCACCAAGTACATGAAAGAAAGACTGCTAGCTCTAAATAGAGACATAGACTGTGGGGCCAGCAATTGGAGTAATGACTATGTCACTGGACTCCCATGTGGTCAACCGCGGTTCGAGTCCTGGACCTGGTGGCTTAAACTCACACTGGGCGCGTGTGTGTGTGTGCCCAAGATCCCGAGAGGAGAATGGAGGAGAAGGGATTGCAGCGTGGCTATCCCCCCAGGGAGTAATTTCTCACTTTCTGTCTCTCTGTCTCTCTTTCTGGCGAGCGCACATGCCTTATAGCAAAATCCTCTCCAAAAAAAAAAAAAAAAAAAAAAAAAGACATAGACTGCAACACACTAGTCATTGGGGATCTCAACACCCCACTGTCTCTTCCAGACTGATCATCCCACAGTTTTCCAGACCAATCATTTAGACAAAATATAAAGAGATAAAGGATCTAAACAATACTGTAAATCAAATGGACTCGACAAACATCTACAGATAATTTCTCCCAACAACCAAAAAATACACATTTTTCTCACCCCCACATGGAACATTTTCAAAGACTGGCTATACCATAAGGCATAAAGTAGTGTTTACAAATTTAAATGCATAGAAACTATATCCAGCACCTTCTCCAATTACAATGAAATTAAACTTGGAATCACCTACAGAAAGAACTTTTGAAATACACAAACACATAGAAACTAAACAATCTACTCTGAAATGACTTCACAACTGCTGAATAAATTAAGACTGAAATAAAAAGATTTGTTGGAACCAATGGTAACGAACAATAAATTTCGTAACCTATGAGACACAGTGAAAGCAGACAAAAAAGAGAAGTTTATAGCAATTAGTGCTCAGAAGAAAAAACAGAATGTAGCAAATTAGATAAGCTAACAATGCATCTCAGGGAACTGGAAAAACAACAAAAACCACATGCATGCACACACGCGTGTACACACACACACACACAAATTAGAAGAAAAGATATAATAGATTCAAGCAGAAGTTAATGAAATAGAAAATAAAAGAGCTATATAGAAAATAAATGGAACCAAATGCTGATTCTTTGAGAAGATAAACAAAATTGACACTAGCTAGCCTAGCCAAGAACAGAGCAAGGAACTAAATATATCCAATCAGCAACAAAACGGCAATATTACAACAGACAAATCAGAAATACAAAAAGATCATGAGAGATTACTACAAGTGAACATATGACTATATGCAACAAACAAGAAAGCCTAGATGAGAAAGATGACTTTCTGGACACATATAGTTTACCAAAACTGAGCCAGGAAGAAATAGAAAGCTTGAATGGACAAACAACAACCAATGAGAATAAATCAGTAATAAATAGCCACCCTACCACGAAAATCCCAGAGCCCAGTGGCTTTACTTCTGAATAAAGCGACCAAACAAGCTTTATTCTAGGGATGCAAGGGTGGTTCGCCATATTAAAAAAATAAATGTCATACATTACGTTAACAAAAGAAAGATAAAAATCATGGTCACATCAACTGATTTAGAAAAAGCATCTGATAAAATACAACATCCTTCATGATTATGACTCAACACAATAAAAATCAAATATTACAGGCCTTCAGCTAATATCATACTGGATAGGAAAAATCTAAAAACTGGAAAGAGACAAGACTGCATTTTTCCCCCACTTCTTTTCAACATAGAACTGGAAGTCCTAGTTAATGCAATCAGATAAGAGAGTAAAATAAAAGGTATTCAAAAAGGAAAAGAAGAAGCGAAATAATTTCTATTTGCAGATGACATGATTATATAGACAATCCAAAAGAAGCCACAAAGAAACAACAACAGCAACAACAATAACAGAAAACCTCCTGGAAGTGATAAATGACCCAGTAAAGTGGCAGGAAACAAAATAAATGTCTATAGCATTAGGGTACAACAATGGTGAATAGACCAAGGTAGAATTGAAGAAAGTAATCTCATTTACAATGGCCATACATACACACGGAAAGATATGTGGGAGTAAATTAAACCAAAGAAGTGAAAGACCTCTATAAGAAAAACTATGAAAAACTAAAATAAGAAATTGAGCATGATACACAAAAGTGGAAAGAAATCTCATGTTGAAACAATTAATATAATAAAAATGTTCATTTTACCTAAATTAATTCACAAATTCAATGCAATTCCAATTAAAGTACCAGAGTTAGTCTTCACAAAAATAGAAAAAAAAAAATCACATAATTTGTCAGGAATCATAAAAGCCCCCATATTGCAAAAGCATACTGTGCATATAGGATAAAGTAGGAGGCATCTCACTTTCTTACCTCAAAATATATTACAAATATGTGATAATCGAACCATGGTACTGGCACAAAATCACTTACGTAGACCAAGTGAACAGAATAGCAAACCCAGAAATAAATTCCCAATGCATAGAGCCAACTGATTTTTGACAAAGGGCACAGGACAATCCAGTGGAGGAAAAAAAGTCTCTTCATCAAATGATGCAGGAAGAACTGGATATCCATCTGCAGAAAACAGAACTGGATCTCTATCTCTAACCGTAAACAAAAATGAACTCAAATGGATTAAAGATTTAAATGTAAAGCCTCACATTATAAAACTACTGGTGGTAAATACAGGGGAAATGTGGAAACATTAGAGCAGGCAAAGATTTCTTAAATAAGACCCCTCAAAGCACAGGCAATAACCCCAAAATAGACAAGTGGAACTCCTTCAGGCTAAAAAACTTGTGCACAGCAAAAGAAACAATAATTCTAGTGAAGAGACACCCTCAGAATGGGAGAATATACTGGCAAATTATGTCTCAGATAATGGATTGATAACTAGACTATACAGAGAACTCAAGCCCCTTATCCACAAAAAAATAAACAATCCAGTTGAAAAATGGACAAATGAGGGCCGGAAGTTGGCATGGTGATTAAGATGCTGGACTCCCTCATGGCCAATGGGGGAGGGGAGGAGGGAAGCTTGTACACTGTGAAGATGTAAGTAATTAAGTTTTTGTTTTGTTTTTCTTTTCTTTCTCTTTCTTTCTTTCTTTCTTTCTTTCTTTCTTTCTTTCTTTCTTTCTTTCTTTCTTTCTTTCTTTCTTTCTTTCTTTTTTTTTAGAGGTTTTCGCTATAGGGCGCATACGCTCGCCAGACAGACAGAGAGAGACATAGAGACAGAAAACGAGAAATCACCCCCCAGTGGGGATGGTCACACCGCAATCCCTTCTCTTCCATTCTCCTCTCGGGATCTTGGGCACACACGCATACGCGCCCGATGTGAGTTTTAAGCCACCGGGTCCGGGACACGAACTGCGGTCGACTACGTGGGAGTCCAGCAACATAGCCATTACGCTAACTGCTGGTTCCCACGAAGTGATTAAGTTTTAAGAAGGGAAAAAAAATTAATCATTCTGCTGGATAAAATTGAGAGTATTGTCAAAATAGATAGTCATTGGTTCTTGGGTCTTTTTATTTCTTCTATAAAAACCCATCTATCTCCAAAAGAAGTGGAATTATTAATGGAAATGAGGATTTACCATGAAGACTACATTTTTTTAAGTTTACTTTTTTATGAGAGTAAGAGACAGAGGGAGAGAGAGAAAGAAAAACAAGCTCCATTCACTGGGTTCCTAGAGTCTCCAACCAGCCAGTATCATGGGCACATGTCCAGCATATATAGGTTAACTAGAGAACTGAACTTGCAATCTACCATATTCAAAACAGCTTCATCAGCTTACTACTGCTGTGCAATTGAGCTGGTCCAAGACTGGCTTTGAATTTAAAATTGTATGAACGTGAGGCCTGTAGGTGACATTGTGGTTAAGGAACTGGACTCTCACTAAGCCAACCATAGTTTGAGTCCCAGACCCTGGCAGCTTACTTTCTGACTGCCCACCCCACCCCCCCTCTCTCTCTAGTGAATTTAAAAAATGAATAATCATAGTTAATAAAATTAAATAATTTTTTTATAAAAGTGTATGAACTCCCTTGTTAGCTTTGCTCATTTTTGTTTCATGTCTTACATATGATAATTGTATATGGGTTGTAGTGTGATGTTCTAAGACATGTATAGATGACAAAATGATCAAATTAAGGTACTTAGCATACCCATCACCTCAAAACTTTCCTTGTGTTAGGAGCATTCAAATTTCTCTCAGCCTAGTTATTTTGAAATATTCAGTAAATTATTGTTAACTCTCATCTTTCTACTGTTCTATAGACTACTTCTATTTAAGTGTAATTTTGTACACTTTCCAGTACTATATCCCCAACCTATCACCCTGCCCCTCCTGTTTCTGGTAACCAGGAGTCTACTTCTATGAAATCAAATTTTTCAGCTTCTGCATGTGAATGAGAGTATGTGATAATTCTCTTTCTGTGTCTGGCTTTTCACTTAATAGAATGTCCTGCAGCCTTAACTGTGTTGCTGCAAATAACAGGATTTCATTCTTTCTCATGGCTCAGTAATATTCCATTGTTTGTATCTAGTCATCTACTTCTTCCCATACAATCTCACATTTTCAGTCACCAACTTCTATTAATTCCCTCAGTTCATGCCCCATTGACTTATCCCTTCTGTTTAGCCCCATTGCTTTCACTTTAATTTACCCTCTGGACATATTTTTATTAGAAATAATGAAAGATCATTCATGTGTTCAGTAATAATCTCCTAACTATACTTTCCAACTCTCTATAAGCATACATGATTACTCACACTGTCATTTAAATGCTTCTTTCTCATTAGAGATAACATGTTCCTACTTTCCTGATAACAAAAAGTCATGTTTAATGTACAAGTTTTGTAAATAAAAAATAAATATCATCTTCACTGTAGCTCTTTTTCAAGGTCTAATAGCCCTAACATTTTAATGCATGTGATTTTATTTTTTTCTAAATGTATACTTTTAAAATAAAATTAATAGCTAAAGATGTGATTTGAAAATATATCTTTTTAACCATTACTAAACAGGATATATGTTTTTATATCAAGACATATGGTGCCAAACTTTAATAATATCTTCTAATCCTATGCCATATTTTCATTATATTTTATGATCTATTTTTACTTTATTGTATATTAGAGATTTAGCTTTTTACAAAGTTTTTCTTTTTAACATAAGCTATCATGTTATAGAAAATACTTTTACATTTAAATCTTTTTGTGCAATTTTTAATGTTTTCTTAGAAATATTTGTAGAAATAGGATGGCTAAAACAAAGATTATAGACATTATTAAGATTTATGATATATTTCTGACAAAATTCTCTTCAATAAGTACTATAGCAATTTATATTTCTAGCATCTGTTTGGAAAATGTTTACTTTTTTAACTAAATTTTATCATAAGTAAACAATTTGATATTTTAAAAGGCATCTCTGTTTTAATTGCATGTTTGCTCTTAGGTTAAAGTCTAAATATTTCTTGTTCATTGTTATTGCTATTCACATTATTGGACTTTTTTTTCTGTTGATAATTATTAAAAAAATCATTAGTGCATTTTATATTCTGAGGCTGAAATGATTTATTGTATATTACCAATCTTTTCTGTTATTTATCCTATAAATACAAGTTGATCATTGAGTTTTGTTGGTACTGTTTTTTTTAACTTTTGCCTTTAATCCTTCTCTCCTGTCTGATCAAAGGCAATGAGTATGTAGTACTATTACTACCTGCATGACAGGACATTTTAGTGACTGACCACATGGCAAAGAAAAGGGCAAGGGTTTTATTATTATATATATATTATCTCTGTATTCTCAGCGATTGAGCAAATGTTTTACATGTGTATAGTGCTCAGTAGGTTTAGAATTGGGACATTATGATCTCTGTTCTCTTACCCTTGCAAACACCTGCAAAACTGTACATGTTTTCACACAGTGCTTCAGCATGAAGAGCTATTTGCTATTTCCTGTATCCTGCTCAAGTGCTTTTGCAGTATTGTTTGTAGTTAAGAGCTAGGCTTATAAAAGCAGTTAAACTGCAGTTTGTTTCTACTGTGTGACTTTGAATAAAGCCTCAGATTTCCTCTCTGAATCAGAGGTCATTTATAGTATCTACCTTGTCGATGTGTTATGACTTAGGTGTCTGCTAAAAATGAAGTAAGCAAACACTTAGAACTTAATAAATGGCAGTTACCATTGCTAAAACTAACTAGTTGAATATTTCAGATGAAGCATAATATTTTAAATTTTATAATTTAAAGTATCACTCTTTGCATTTTTAGCTTGTCACATGTTTCTAAAGTTCTGTCTTTTTTTTTTTTTTGAGAGGTTTTTGCTATAGGGTGCGTGCACTCGCCAGACAGACAGAGACAGAGAGACAGAAAGCAAGAAATCACCCCCCGGGGGGATGGCCACACTACAATCCCTTCTCCTCCATTCTCCTCTTGGGATCTTGGGCAAGCATGCACACGCGCCTGGCGTCAGTTTAAGCCACTGGGTCCGGGACTCGAACCACAGTCGACTACGTGGGTGTCCAGCGACATAGTCATTATGCTAACTGTTGATTCCTAAAGTTCTGTCTTTAGAAAAAAATTTATGAACAGATTTTTAAGTCTTTAGAACCTATTTTAGGCAAATTACATAGAAACAATTGAAGAATATATTCTGAATGACTAATATGTTTCCATAGATATTAGAAAGAATAATAATAATAATGAATATTGTGCTTATTAAAATAAATTATATCAAACCAGGTAGGTCACTATACTTAAATAGTCAACAAATCCCTGTTATATAAAAATCTTTCCATTTCTATTACAGAATAAATTACTATATTTAGCTTGTATTAATTCTTGGAAACTTTTTATCCTATAAATACAAGTTGATCATTGAGTTTTGTTGGTACTGTTTTTTTTAACTTTTGCCTTTAATCCTTCTCTCCTGTCTGATCAAAGGCAATGAGTATGTAGTACTATTACTACCTGCATGACAGGACATTTTAGTGACTGACCACATGGCAAAGAAAAGGGCAAGGGTTTTATTATTATATATATATTATCTCTGTATTCTCAGCGATTGAGCAAATGTTTTACATGTGTATAGTGCTCAGTAGGTTTAGAATTGGGACATTATGATCTCTGTTCTCTTACCCTTGCAAACACCTGCAAAACTGTACATGTTTTCACACAGTGCTTCAGCATGAAGAGCTATTTGCTATTTCCTGTATCCTGCTCAAGTGCTTTTGCAGTATTGTTTGTAGTTAAGAGCTAGGCTTATAAAAGCAGTTAAACTGCAGTTTGTTTCTACTGTGTGACTTTGAATAAAGCCTCAGATTTCCTCTCTGAATCAGAGGTCGTTTATAGTATCTACCTTGTCGATGTGTTATGACTTAGGTGTCTGCTAAAAATGAAGTAAGCAAACACTTAGAACTTAATAAATGGCAGTTACCATTGCTAAAACTAACTAGTTGAATATTTCAGATGAAGCATAATATTTTAAATTTTATAATTTAAAGTATCACTCTTTGCATTTTTAGCTTGTCACATGTTTCTAAAGTTCTGTCTTTTTTTTTTTTTTGGGGGGTTTTTGCTTTAGGGTGCGTGCACTCGCCAGACAGACAGAGAGAGACAGAGAGATAGAAAGCGAGAAATCACCCCGGGGGTTTTTGCTTTAGGGTGCGTGCACTCGCCAGACAGACAGAGACAGAGAGACAGAAAGCAAGAAATCACCCCCCGGGGGGATGGCCACATTACAATCCCTTCTCCTCCATTCTCCTCTTGGGATCTTGGGCAAGCATGCACACGCGCCTGGCGTCAGTTTAAGCCACTGGGTCCGGGACTCGAACCACAGTCGACTACGTGGGTGTCCAGCGACATAGTCATTACGCTAACTGTTGATTCCTAAAGTTCTGTCTTTAGAAAAAAATTTATGAACAGATTTTTAAGTCTTTAGAACCTATTTTAGGCAAATTACATAGAAACAATTGAAGAATATATTCTGAATGACTAATATGTTTCCATAGATATTAGAAAGAATAATAATAATAATGAATATTGTGCTTATTAAAATAAATTATATCAAACCAGGTAGGTCACTATACTTAAATAGTCAACAAATCCCTGTTATATAAAAATCTTTCCATTTCTATTACAGAATAAATTACTATATTTAGCTTGTATTAATTCTTGGAAACTTTTTTTTTTTTTTTTGGAGAGATTTTTGCTATAGGGCACATGCGCTTGCCAGAAAGAGAGAGACAGAGAGATAGAAAGCAAGAAATCACCCCCAGGGAGGATGGCCATGCCGCAACCCCTTCTCCTCCATTCTTCTCTCAGGATCTTGGGCACACACACACAAGCGCCTGGTGTGAGTTTAAGCCACCGGGTCCAGGACTCGAACCACGATCAACTACATGGGAGTTCAGCGACATAGCCATTACACTAACTGCTGGTCACCATTTCTTGGAAACTATTTTTATCTTAATAAAACCCAATTAAAACATTTTCAATAGAAACAAATGACTGAAAACTTTAAAAAATCATTATATTGTATTAAATAGAAATATTATTAAAGAACAAGAGTAAGACTATCATTTTTATCGGTCAACAGTTGAGCTGTGTATTTATGGATGATTTGCCTATTTGAAACAATTATTAAATTGAGGCTCATTGTAAGTTTTCTCCACACTATAATTTTCTATCTCTTTAACACTATTGCTTTCTGAATATTTCCTATTGCTGAAACTTAATGCAAATATCTGGCAATATTTCTTATTGTTTGTGTCAATGTTTTAGCATCTGTCAAGTCCAGATGTACATTTGGAATCTTGAACACCCCAAAGATGAATCAATATAAAATTAAATATACATGTGGTCAATATAAAATTAAATTTATTAAAATATTTTTTCTGTGCTCATTGGCTATACTGTCAAAACTGTATGTTGTCAGAAGTTACTAGCCTAGTTACTGAGTGTATTGATGAGTTCAAATAGACAAAGGAAAAGGAAGATATTTTTGAGTTTAGAGCAACAAAACATCTGTGATGTGAAATAAATATTCATTATTATTTTGCTATAGCTGGTAACACAAAAATGAAAGTAATTTGTCTTAAAAGTAATTCACAGTTGCACAATGAGAGACTGAATTTCTTAAGAATATCATAAATCCATCAAATCGCTCACAAGATATTTTCAAGTCCATTCATGGAGGAATAATAATGCAGAGAGGATGTGATTCTCAAAAGAAATATACTTTTACTTCTAAACAACTGTTGTCAGTCTTTCAATACTTAATAGAAATATTAAGGAGAAATGTAAATGGCAACCCACTTTATCAGACATTTTAGTTTTAACACATTACTGTTTAGAATAACTGTGATACAGCAGACAAATCTTTCTTTTTATTATAGCCATATTATATTTTCAAGGCTGGTCTCTAAGGAATTTCAGGCAAGTGGTTGTTGTGGTAACTAAAAGATGAATTTTCTATCAAATAAGTGCTGGAAGCTGCTATACAACAGATCTTTCTAATTGTTTTAATGGGCTTCCTGAATAAAGAAATTAAAATGTTTTAAAACTTATTCTCTTATAAAATATTATAATTCTCATACTTAAACCCTGTAAAACCTAAAAAAAAAAAATCAGCATTTAATGAACATGTTAATATAATTCTAAACTAAGATATTGCTAATAAAATAATTTAGTTTTTTTCTCTGTGGTTGGTCCTAATAAGCTGTAATATAAGTAGAGTGACTTACTTGTTCTGTTTGCCTAGGACTTTACTGGTTTCAAATAGAAATTTCTGTGTCCTAGAAACCACCTCATTCCTGGGCAAACTGAGATGGCTGGTCACCCTAGTCACAGGACATTTAAATACTTGTTGCCATAAATACAAGTAATACAAAATAAACCTGTCAGATTAAGTCTGGCAAATTAAGACAATCAGTGTGATTCATAAAAATTCAAATTCACGATGTAGGGGGTACATTGTTTTGTGTTGGTTATAAAAGTATAAGATTTGTATACAGTCTACTTAAACAGAAAGCAAAACAGAGTTAATTAACACTTACAGGTTATAACAATGACCAAAACTTAATAAGATACTTACCTTTGTAAAAATTCTTCAGAGCCACATATGCCTAGAAGATGATCTTTGGGATATAGTTGGTTATTTGCACAAAAATGTAGAATATCTGCAATTAGGTCTCTGACAAGATAATTAGCTAAAAACAAAGGTGAATGATAAGAGTCAATTGTTAGGAAAAAAAGGTGTGTGAATTAAAAAAAAATGAAGAACAGATTACATAGTCTTATAACTACCTAGCTCCATCAAGAGGAATTAAGATTTCAGGCAGCTTATTAGACTGGTTATATTTAGAGATATTTTTGAAAAATGTTGTTTGTAATTTCTTTGATCAATTGTTTTCATATACACAACAAAGCTAGTTATTGTTTTCCTGACATTACAATCCTTGGTATATTGTAGCTCTGCATAAGACCTATTCTATTTCAGTTACCCTTCGGGACTTAGGAAATACACTTTGGACTTGAGAATAACATATTTAGGCAAAGATTCCAGTGGTATTTTCTTCTTTCCATTTCCAACATAAATGAGACATGGTTCCCCTTCCAACACTACCATCATGATAAAAGAATTATGAATTAGCTGGAATAAGTATTTTCAGAGCATTTATATTAGCTAATTATCAAATTCATGAGGATCTTCAAAGAGTTTATGGAAAATATGTATTGTATTATGAAGAAAAAAACTACAAATGGACTTTAAAAATTTTTATGAGTCAAAATAAATTTGTACCTTAATTCCATTTTTCATAAACTTTTTGAAAGAACCCAAGATAGTTTTGACAGTTGACATATACTTATCAGTGTTCTTCAACTAAGACTGCCATTCTTTAGTTGATTTACATAGACAAATTATCTCACCTCTTAACCCAGTTTCCTCAAATATTTTAGGATTCAGAAAATAATATCCCAAAGTATGGTGCCTTGGAATGCTCATACTTTGAACTATAGGAAATTGTAAGGGCTCAGAAGGAACTCGGAAACAGTTTCTCAGACTCTCTCCTGTTCTCCTTTCTCTAATTGGTCATTCTCCAAGATGTGTCATAAAAACTAAAATTTTTCCTACTCAGTCATCCATAAGATCTAGAAATATTACTCTAGCCTTATCCTGCTTTGCTGTGTAGTACCTGACAATAAAGAACATCAATGGACTAACTTTTCTGAAAGTAGGTCATAAGACCCCCCATTCCAGAGGGATTATGCTCTGTGCCAGTGAGGAAGGAATACTACATTGAAATATCAAAAAGAATCTGCACAGACAGACCTTGATACACTCCCTCCCTCATTCTATTACTATTAAATAACAACCTTTTATCCAATTACATTTTTATATGGCTATCCATTCTTCATCAAACCTAAGCATAAGATGTACAGTTTTTCCTGGGTCTCGCGTCTTCATGTCTGCAGGCTCTGATGCCACATAAAACTTTGTATCAATTTGTTATACTTTTCTCTTGTTAACCTGTCTATGTAATAGGAATGTCCACCATATCCCTTAAAATGGATGAGAAAAAGTATCACACCTTTTTGTTCCTACCACGGTTATTCAATAGCAACGTTTATTTCTTTCAGAAATCTAGTGCGAGACTAAAATGAAAACATACAAACATTATTAATAAGTTTAAAAATGCTATGCAGTTGATAGTCACTATGAGATTTAATATTGGTATTAATATCAATAACTGTGAGTGTATGCAGTATGAAGCAGTATCTATATGCCTTGTTAATTACTTAAGCCAGCTGACACATGCTTTAGATGCCAGGGGTTCTGTGGAAACATCTATGGAACATAGGAAACATCCTGATCCTGGCTAGGTCATACAATGCCTGTTCTATATAATGTTTATGGCTTACACATTATCCTCTTTGATGTATACTCAGCTTTCTTCAGAGTTGCAGAGGAGCAGCATAAGTAAACTGGCTTGACCTATGATGCATAATAGGATGATACATGATAGAAACAAGGTCAAAAAATGTCTAAAGTCCTTATCTTTAACTATAGAACTGCAACCATATCCTTGAAAGCTTACAAACAGTTCTCTGTGCCTGGTAAAATGTGTAAATAAAGAAGCTCAGCTTGACTGAGCAGCACAGCTTGTCTATGTTCACCTCATCGGCTCTGTCTTCCTCCTTTCTCTCTCTCCTTCACAGCACCAAGCCCATAGGGTGAACGCTTACAGATTACCATCCAGAGAGATGTTACAAATGACTACTATTTTACTAAGAACTTACTCTAGTAAGTGTTATATATGCATTATCTGGATTATAGTATCTACAATATAGGTATTATATTACAAGTTGTAAAGATGAATTGACTGATTTTTCAGAGAAGCTGTGAAAATTGATAAAGACTACACAGTGTTAAATATTAAGCCAAGAGTCTAAGCAAGATCTCTCAGACTCTAGAGTCATGTCCTTAATAACTCTTAAGTCTCTGTAGTTTTCTTTTCCAGTGTAGGACTCACCTAAGGTTCTGTCTTGCACAGCTATATTATAGAATAGTTAATAAACATGTGCTTTCTTTATCCATCTTCTTCTGTGAGAATCAAAATGTAAACATACTATAGGATAAAGTCATTAGTCTTCTCATATTCACATTCCATAATTTCACCTTCTAAACTGTTACATGCACATGACATTTAATAGTGGCCAGAACTCTGCTGAGTTGTTGCAATGATGTTTGCCTATGAAATATTTTCCTAATTAAAAATGATGAATGTGATCTTATAGTCTTAGTCAAGCAAATGTAGCAGACTATACTGATGACCCTCAGCTAGCAAGAGTTTAAACAGCATACTGCAAATGGTGTTTGCTTGAATTACATCTGAAGTTGAGTGTTCACTTGGCTGTGTCTTCTTTTACCACCGTCTCTTCTGTTCAAGGGAAAGGATTTTGACCCAAACTGGTAAACAAAACGGAGTGGGTGTGCCGCTGCTTCCATGAAGGAATAGGGAAGAGTAAGTTGCTGGATTTAAAACTATAGGTTTCATGGTAGATTAAGGTGTCATGAAAGAAATGGTCAGAGAAACAAATGATAAAGATCATCAGAGTATAAAGTACAGTGGAAATGCTCTGATGTGGCGGAGATTCTTAAATCCACTGCAGTTTGAGAGTATTGATGGAAACAATATGAATTGAAGCTAGGAAAAAATATGGCCATAGGCAAATCATAACTCTAAGAGCCTTGATGAGGACAAGAGAGAATTTCCAGTATTTGATAAAAAGAAATTTTCTCCAAAGACACCAGTGTTGACTCATTAATTTGACTCTCCATTCCCAGAACTGCTTTGCTATGCTATATGGAGTACATATAAATTATTATTCTATTACATTAGCCTCTCCATTTTACATGAAAGACTCCATAACCCAAATTCTAGTTATTACTCCTTTACTGTGCTTTGGTTTTATATCTCCTACTACTTGTTTCATGTTATTCATTGGATGTTTTGATATTACTTCAAATTCAGTGTTCTTAAACCAGAAATCACTCTTTTCTGTTGAAGTCAACCATTGTGAGACTGTAAATCAAACTTCTCGCCCATATTATAAGCCAAGTACTGTGGCCCGTCTTAAATAGCTTTTATGCTTTGTTGTCATGTAGGCTACCTTTTCCCAATTTCTTATATTTTCCCTCTCTATGTAACCTTTCTCACTCTGTCAACCATATTGACTAACTTCTTATCGAAAAGGCTCCATTTGAAATGATTTAATTATAACACTCTACTCCTCAAATTGGGTTTTCCACCCATCTTTCCGATTCCTTCATGTCTCTTTTAAAATACAAGTGTCTTATCTTTCATTAAATCTTACTTATTCAACTGTGAATAATTTTTCTACTGAATTCCAGTTCCATTAATTAAACACACTCTCTTTTTTTATATTTAATACTCCTCACTTTAAGGATCCTTTCTGCTTTTCCCAAAAATGTTGGATTCCCATTTATTTTCCAAGAAAATCTCCCTTCATCTGTTCCATTTATTCAAGATATTACCCTTTCTTTCCTACCCTGTATTCCTGCCAACCTTCTTTAAAGAGTGGCTAACTTCTGCACACAGTATTCAGTGACTCTTTGATTCTTGCAAACTGATTTCTTCCAACTCTTTGCAGGTTCTGAGTAACTTCTTAATACACAACTCCATCCACAGACCATCTACATCTAGAAGATAGTCGAAAGTAAAGACACTGGAAGTGGAGCAGTGTGAATTTCGAAACAAGAACTAGGAAATTATCTACCATTAAAATAAATCCAAGTCTCCATGGTGGGTAATTCTGATAATAGAATGGAAAATTTCATTTAAAAACCTGTTCCTTTCAAAGCACTTCATTTTCTCATTGTTGGAAATACAGAGTTCTCTTTGGATGAATACTCCTCACTTTCTCCTACTCTTTATTTATCTAGATGTCATTATTTCTTGCTTCTAGCAACAACATAATAATAATAAAACATGAATAAAAATATTTCTGGAATCATTATGTGTCAGGAAGCAGTTTCCTATTGATTTGGTAGTAACTCATTTAGCAGCAACTACATGTTTAGTGAACTAATGTTTTGTTGGGGCCAGCTGGTGGTGTAGTGGTTAAGGCACTGGACTCCCACACAGCTGATGGCAGTTCAAGTCTGGGATCTGGTGGCTTGGAAATCATGCTGGGCATGTGTACATGCCTGAAGTCCTAGGAAGAGAATGGAGGAGAAGGGATCCTTGCATGGCTATCTCCCCTTGGGGGTGATTTCTCACTTTCCCTCTCACTGTCTCTCTCTCTCTCCCTAGCAAGCACATACACTCCATGGCAAAAACCTAAAAATAAATAAATAATTTTTAAAAAGAACTAATGTTTTGCAAAATAGTAGACTATAACAACAAAATAAGATATTAAGCAACATTAGAGATATTCTAAAACTTTAGAGAAGAATCATAAGGTGAGTTTGATAAAATATAATCTCTAGGATCCATCTCTAGAGAGTCTAACTCACTAAATTTGCTAATTCTGATGGGTGTGAGCTCCATGGGGCTAGTGCATTTCTCACAGCAAGAATAGAGATTCTATGAATCAATGCCTATTCTGACTCACAATTTATTTATATTTGAATGAAATAGTTGTTTGCAATGGATAGGAACAGACATTTTCACTTGTTTAACACCTTTATCTACAAATGTTTTGAAATTCAGTTTAAAAATATGTTGAAAACTTCCTATACTTGCTACTAAGTTACATAATAGGAAAATATTGTGGGATGAGCTATGTGAAGAGAGTTCTTAAAGACAGTAGCTTTCTCCTCTCCTACTCCAATATTAACAAAAGATTCCCAGCTGTTTTGTTCTTATTTCACCTCTGGGCAAAACAGTAAATAATGCTTTTTTTTTTTTTTTTAATGATTTCAGTCTGTAAATTCAAGGCTATGCAGCCAATGCTAGCTTTATGTAAATTTTTATGTTTATTTGCAAGGTTGCTTACCATCTGGCATAAAATGAAGTAGCTGTGTTGAGTTATCAGTAAAAATATTTATCTTAAACTTGGTATTAGGAAAAAGCGGATATGGAAATGCTGTGGTAGCGCTCCAGATCTTCCCAGAATTGGAATTATCATCAGTTGCATGATATGATTCTCTTATTCTGGAAAACACATATGAAAATAAAATACTTAGAAGAAGAGCTACAATATAGGATTTTAAAATATTGCTGATAATATACTTGTAAACACTTCATGCTGTATTTTGCTGTAGAAGAATTAAACATGGAAACAATCAGTCACTGGTTTGTGCTACAACGCTTCAAGCTAGCTCAGATGGGTAGCGATTACAATTATATCAAAAACAAGTGTAAGAGACTGGTCTTTAGGCTTTCCCAGGAGCATTTCTTTTGAAATAACTAAGAATATAGTGTCATGAAATAAAACATGAGAATTCACTCTGCTCATTATTGTTTGCTTCACTTACATTGCTTTTGATGCCTGAATTCCTTCTCTGGAATTTCTCTCATACCTTAACTTTTTCAAGCTGCAAGTCACTCCTTTTGACTCAGAAATTTTGGTGAATAAATTCTCTTTTTTTGTGTCAAATTTGCAAACACTATTCTTGTCTCTCCATTTCCTTTACATTTTACACAAATCTTTGAATTTTACACGAATAATTGAGGTAGACATCCTTTGTAAACTGAACAATTACTTATTACATGAGTCAAGAATTTGAAAAATAGTTTATCCTTGGGGCCTTGGAGAAAGGAGCCTTCAGTTTGAATCCAGGTGCTTTCACTCGTTAATGTTATGGCCAGAGCAAGTTATTTGGCTAATATCTTTGTTTGCATAAAAGAGAATAGGGTTGGGACCAGCAGTTGGAATAATGGCTATGTCGCTGGACTCTCATGTAGTGAACCGCGGTTTAAGTCCCGGACCCGGTCTCTTCAACTCACCCTGGGTGCGTGTGCGTGCGTGCCCAAGATCCTGAGAGGAGAATGGAGTTGAAGGGATTGCATTGTGGCCATCTCCCCTAGGGGGTGATTTCTTGCTTTTTGTCTCTCTGTCTTTCTGGCCAGCACACGTGCCCTATAGCAAAAAAATCTCTTTAAAAAAACAAAAAATGAGAGAATAGGGTCAGCCTTGTGGTTGAGGGATTGAGAGAGCCAGGTCTTTCATTTAAGTCTAATGTTGATTTGAATCTGGGCCCTGGCAACTTGAAAAACACACCAGGTGCATGTACATTTGTGCTCCAGATCCCAAAGGGATGGGAAAATGGAGATGACAGTATTGCAGGATGACTATAGTCCACTGGGGAGTGCATTCTTTCTTTGTCTCTCTGTCTCTCTCTCTGGTAAGGGCAAATAAAAAAATGAGAGTATTAATATTTACTTTAAAGGTATATTGTGAAAATTTAAAAAAGAAGAAATGTAAAAATTTTCAGAGTGTAAAGCAATATACACATAATTATACTAATCATAGTTTGATTTCCATAGAGCCATGCTTTAAGCCCATATGTAGAATATAATATTAAGATATTTAAAATGCTTTGGATATTGAATATGAAATCTTGTTTTTTTTTATGTTAATTATGCTGACATCTAAATTTTGAAGTGCTCTTCCTAAATGGAAAATTATACTCTCTACATTGATTTGTTGCATCCTTTGTAATTATTGTATTTCAACTAATCAACACGAATGCTAAAATAGTGCCAGACCCCTGAAGTAGCTTAGTCTCTATACTCATAGAGTCCATGGAAATTTTCCTTCAATGAGGTGGCTGACAGGTGGGTAAGTACACAGCTATCCAACGCCCAAGCTGCGTTAGTATTATCTCATGCAATGACCCCACCTCATAATTTCTGATTCAGTAGATACATGGAAGGTCCCTCAAACTTGTTCGACTCACATGTACTCAAGGAAGCTACTATTGCTGATTGTGGAACTGCATTTTGAGAATCCTTGCTCAAGACAAAATTATGGGCCACTCTCTCTAGAGATAAAAGATCCAGACTCCAGTTCTGGATAAAGGAACTTTGTGATTTAGCATTCATTATATGTTAAGATGTTTTTTGATGCATAAAGGATTTCAGCTTCTACCATTTTTTAAATTTTCTTTTTTTTTCTTTTTTAAGAGAGAGAGATTTTTGCTGTAGGCCATGTGTGCTTGATGGAGAAAGAGAGAGAAGGAGACAGAAAGCAAGAAGTACCCCCCCCAGGGGGGATGGCCACACTGTAATCCCTTCTCCTTTCAGAATTTGAGGCAAGTATGTATACATACATTACACCATCTGCTGGTCCTCAGGTTCTATCATTTTGAGATATTACTTTTTTTTCTTTTGAGAAGTTTTTGCTGTAGGGCACGTGTCCTCACCAGGAAGACAGAGAGAGACAGAGATACAGAAAGCAAGAAATTACCCCCCCGGGGGGATGGCCATGCCATAATCCCTTCTCCTCAATTCTCCTCTCAGGATCTTGGGTATGGACGCACACATGCCCAGAGTGAGTTTAAGCTACCGGGTCTGAGACTCAAACCTTGTTCAGCTACATGGGAGTCCAGCAACATAGTCATTATGCCAACTGCTGGTCCCTTGAGAAATTAAATTTAAAGTGCAAATTGATGATTCATTTTCTCCTCAACCTTTGGTGAACATCTATTTAGGGGTCAGGATATCTTATCACATTTTTAAACTACAATGTACCATAGTTCTTTGAAGATGGGTCTTTTTTTTTTTTTTTAGAGAGATTTTTGCTATAGGATATGTGTGTTTTCCAGACAGAGAGAGTTAGAGAGACAGAAAGCAAGATATTACCCCCCATAGAGGGTGACCATGCCACTATCCCTTTTTCTCTCTTCTCCTCTTGGGATCTTGGGCACACACTCACATGCACTAGTGTGAGTTTTAAGTCACTGAGTCCAGAACTTGAACCATGGTCAGCCATGTGGGAGTCCAACTATGTAACGGCTATGGCAACTCTGGTCCCAAAAGATGTGATTTTAAATATGTCTTAATGAGAAATAAAATTCAGCAAATTAGAAGACCTATTAAAGGAGTCATAAAAGGAAAATTAGTAACATATTCAAGTATGAGACCAGTGGGGGGCATGGTGGTTAAGGCCTCAGACTCCTACATTGCTAACCATGATTTGAGTCCCAGTCCTGGTGGCTTTCTCTCTCTCTCTCTCTCTCTCTCTCTCCCCCTCTCCCCCCCACCTCTGGTAAGCATATATGATATAGCAAACTTAAAAACAGTAAAAATAATAATAAATAAATAATTTAAAAATAACATATTCACATGTTCTTATTTAAATATTAGGAAAAAGCAGATGCCAATAGATAAACAAATCCATCCTACTATGGTTTTACAGAAGTTTTGGAGAGCCTTTTATGAATCTTGGCTTTGAAATTCAAGTTGATCTTCTTTTGAGTTAAGAGTGCCTAGTACAATGGCCAGCTGTGGTGGCACAGTGGTATGCAATGCTCTGTGAATGCTGGGACCATATGGGAAGGTCTTGGGTCCCTGTCCTGAGGTCTCCCTAGGAATGGAATACATGCACACTCATGATCGTGGTTATCTGCAGCTGGGGTTAAGACTGAGGCGTGGAGACTCTGTTGGGGGTGACAGTCTCTCTCTTTCTCCCAATCTCTCCCTCTTGCATGGAAGAAATAAATAAATAAATAATTTTTTAAAAATTGTACTTAGCACCCATAGGCTCTCAAAAGCATCTGTTGTTGAATAAATAATGTGTTTGGAGAGAAAAATAATTACATATATATATATATACACACACACACACACACACACACACACACACACATATATATGTATATATATGTAGTGAATCATTTTATAGATGAGTATTTGTCAATAAAAATCATAGAAAACCAAGAAGAATGTGAATATAACCTATGGTGTATTTTATTACTCTAAAGTTATTGTTGGTCTGTTTTCATTCTCATGGTTATGTTAGGAGAAACCACTAAGAAAAATTACATTTTAAGGTTTAGAAAATGTTCCATAAGTTACTGACAAACCTTCACAGAAAATACTTTCATGTCACTATTATACCCACAATAAGATTTCACCTAAGAATATAAAATTAGATTTTAAAAAAAGAGTCACTGAGGAGCTATAATAATAACCATTCTGCCCAGTGGAGTTATACACAGGAGTGACTTTATAGGATTAAGAGAGAGCATTCTCATGCTCAGAAGGCAGATATTAACATATTTTAAACTTGAAATGATAAATTTCTAGCAATGTTTGTCATGTTGTTATAGTGAATAGCTTATCCTATAAGAAACGGTATTTATAACTTTAGAAAATCTAATTTAGGAAACAAAGTTCCATTTAAAATACTCTTCTGTAAAAATTGAACAAAAATTAATTAAACATTGGATATTTTCATGGATTTAAGATGATCTGATTTGTATTTGTTTGTATGTTTTTTCAGTCCTTCCAATATTGTTTCTGGCTTTTTGAGGCAAGGACTGTGATTTTCAGTTGCTTATTTTAAATTTGAATATTTCCTATGTACAAATGAGTTATTAGGCACTGAGATAGCCTTATAATAATGATTACATAAATGAGTCAAAGTTTTAATCTCAAAATGATCATTCAGTAGGAAACTAAAGCTTATAAATAAATGTGCATTCACACTTGTATAAAAGCCAAGGGAACTAAAGTGTAAATGAATTATTTTTTAAAATTTCAGAACCTTAGCAATAGAAGAAATGTAATTCTATAAATTTCAATGGCTAATAATAAATTGGTCTTTCAAAAATAGTCACCTACCTTTATATCATAAATTAATTTTTTACATTAGCACAAAAATTAGTGATTTATTTTGAAATATCCCCTAGTTATCAAATTTGTTTGACAAACATTTGTTTGTTTTCAATGGAAAATATCAAACAAACAAACAAAATTTGTTTTCAATGGATGAACATCCATACATTTGTTTAATATTTTGGCATCCCATTCAAGTTACAATTGAGCTATTATAAGAAAAGCACTCTAAATTCAAAATAGATTAATATCCTAGGTAGAAAAGGTAAATTGGTATTAATCTGGGCCTGAGCCTGAAGAATCCATTGCTTTTATCATTAAATAAAAAAAATTAATTCACTGAGAAATTAATTCTCTGCAAACCAAACAACAAAGCAGTTTTAAATTTATGAAACATTCAATTTTAGCCAGGTTTTCAGGAGACAAAAGAACTATTTGACAATAAATAACAAAACAACAGAAGTTGGTTAATGAACTAATTTGTCAGAAACTTCTATATTTTGCTGTGTTCACAAATTACAAGATTTTTGATATTTTATATGCAAAATTAATCAGTTCAGTGATATAAAAATAGACACATTTATTTAGGCTCAGTAACTTCAAGACTTAATAACAATACTCACTTTTTCACCTTGTTGCAAAAGGAGGCGAGACTCATATTACTTCCCTGAGGTACTTCAGCTAGCTGAATGGAACAACCTATTGGCTTAAAGTAAAAATTGCTAAGTCAATAAAGGTGTAGACAAAAGATTAATACAATTGTACAATATTTATCTGCTTTAAAGGCTTATTCAGATTTTTTAGACATTTTTACTTGAAGTAATATTTATAAATAAAAATGAATATATCTTAAGTATATGAGTTTTGAAGAATACATATGACAGTGATATCAATACTCCAATGAAAATATAAAACAAAAACTTTTCCTTACTTTAGAAAAAGGCTTCCTTCCCCAACATCTTTCAGTATATCTACATGCCTATCTGATTACTACTGTTATTCAAATTTCTATCTCCAAAAAAATAGATTAGGCATATGTGCTATATTTCTGGCTTCTTTCACTGAAATGGATTTTTTTTTTAGAGAAATAAATTTATCTATGTTATTACATATACTGATAGCTTATCTTTTATTTTTATTTTTCCCACTAATTAGAACTATTACCTGTGTGACTATTCTACAATTTGTTTGGCTATCTTCCTATTGAATGTTTGAATTGTTTCTAGCTTTAGGGTATTGCAAAGAAAACTAAGCTTTTTTTAAATTTCATTTACTTTTAAATTGTCAATCACATTATTTAGCTTATAAAGTGAATATTTTAACATGTGAACAGTTCTCCCTAGTCCGGTTGACTAAACTATAAAATATCTTTAACAGAAATTGGCACGTTTCTTTAGCCCATTAATGCTTTTCCTCCCCATTTTTCTTCTAATTGTTTTTCCTCAAACCCTACTCTTTTTTTAAACAAATAATTAGGTGCACATATGGTTCCTTTCTTGGAAATAGATGGGTAAGTCACTCAATTAGAGAGTTCATATGTATTATTAATTTTAAAAGAAACTATTTTTGCCTTATGTATTTTGAGGCTCTGTTATCAGGTACATTCACGTTTAAATTTAAATTGATTATCTCTTTATGATTAATTCTTTTTTAAAATTTTTAACTTGTTAGAGAGTGTGTGCACTTGTCAAAGGGTATGGTCACACAACAATCCACTCTCTTCCATTTCTCCTTTTGGTATTTTTGGCATTCATGCACATGTATCCAGTGTATGTTTCAAGCTGCCGGGTCTGGAGCTCAAACTGTGCAGTTGACCATGTGTGATCCTGTGGCCTTGACCACCAGTTGACCCCTGATTCTCTATAATCACTACAAAAAATGGCCCTTTCTTTCTCTAATAATACTGTTTCTTGAACTGTACATTTTTTTGGTATTAATGGCAACACCAGCTTCTTTCCCTCAGATTAGTGTTGTATCTTTTTTTCCCTTTTACTTTGAATATATTTGTGTCTTGTTTCTTCAGTTGGTTCTCTAGATAGTAACTGAGTCCTTATTTTTCTTTTAGTTTGTAAATTTTTGCCTTTATTTGAAATGTTTATTTACACCTAATGCATTTCTGAATGGTGTTGGAACTAAGACTGTCATATTTCTGTTTGCCTCTATTTGTGTCTTCTATTTTATTTTGCGTTTCTATTTCTCCTATTTTCCTCTTTAATGCAATTTCTGTTTCATTTCTGGTTTTCTTCTTTGTATTGCTTTTTAGTGATTATGCTAGCTCTAGGATATACAATATCCATCATAAATATATCGGTTTACTTAGCATTAGTATTGTACTACTGCATTAATGATGTACAAATTTACGATAGCAAAGTAAGATTTACCTCATTCCCACTCTTTATGCTAATGTTGTCATACATTCTCACATACATACACAATAAATCCCATAAAAACATATTATTGTGCTTGACTTGGTTGTTTTCTAAAACATTAAAATTACTCTTTTGTATATCACCAGCATACTTAACCATTTCTCTTACTGTTCACTCCATCCCAGATGCCATCTTTGGATATTTTCCTTGTACCTGAAGCATTTACTTTGGTATTTCTTATGCACATGTTAGTTGATTAATTCTCTCAAGAGTTGTTTATATGGTTATGTCTTTATTTTGTTTACAATTTTGAGACATAAACTGAAATGTTTTCATAGATACAGAAACATGGGCATAAAATTTTTTCATTTAAATAACTTAAAAAATAAGTTAAAAAACCAAGTGTCTCTGGTTTCCATTGCTTCTAATAAGTCTGATTTTATTCAGATTGTTGTTCTTCTCCATAAAGGTTTTTTTCCCTTCTCTCCCTCTTTTTATTATTCTCTTTACCTTTGGTTTTCAAATGTTTTAGGATAGTTATCCTTTGGTATTCAAGGAGGATTTGTTCTAGGATCCCTATAGTTACCAAACTTCCTTCCGATGCTCAATTCCTTTATATAAGATGTTGGTCATTTGCATGTAACCTATGCACATTCTCTTGTATACTAGAAATCACCTCTAGGTTACTTATAATACCTAATACAGTGTAAATCCTATGTAAATTGTTATTATAATGTATTGTTTAGGGAATTACAAGAAAAGAAAACTTTATATATTCAATATAGATACAACCAATTTTTTTCAAATATTTTTAATCCAACCACAGTTGGGGATGTAGAATCTATGGAGAAAGGATTGACCACATGTGATTGACTTTGTATTTATTATGTTTGAGGTTTGTTCAGATTCTTACATCTTTAATTACATATTTTCTGCCGTATTTGAGAAATTGTCTGGCCCTTATTTTTAAAAATCAATTTTCCTCCTTATCTTTCTTCTCTCCTATTAACATTCCTGGTTTCCAAGAATGATGCTCCTTATCTCACAAATCTTTGAAACCTCATCATTTTCATATGCTCTCTAACTTTATCTTTGCTGTAGTTAATTTTTATTGGTTTGTTTTAAGTTCACTATTTCCCCCCTGTTATTTCCTATCTGTTGTTAACAGTCAGTGACATTTACATTAAAAATATAATTTTACGGGGCCAGCAAGTTGCATGGTGATTAAGGTGTTGGACTCCTACATGGCCAACCATAGTTCAAGTCCCAAACCTGGTGGCTTGCTTTCTCACTTTCCCCTCTTCTCACTCTCTCTGTATCTTTGGTTAAATTAAAATAAAACAATAATAACAAACAAAATAAAATAAAATAAATAAATAATTTTAAATATTTTTTAGTACTAGAGATTCCTCATTGAACTACATATTACAAACACTACTACCTGCTGGTCCCCAAATTCTTGCTTCTTGACACAGATATGTATTTGTTATTATACATTGGATATTATAAATGACACATTGCAAATTATGTTTTGTTCATTTATTTATAAAGTATACAGTTTTTCTCTGGCAGGAAATTAAGATGCTTTTGGTATTGTCAGTCCTTTTTTATTGAACTGTTAGAGAGGTTTTTGCTATAGGGCTCTTGTGCTTGCTAGAGAAACAGAGAGAGACAGAGAGAGGTGAGAGTGAGAAATAACCCCCCAGGGGGTTGGCCACACTCTCATCTCTTCTATTTTTATCTTGGGGTTTTGGGCACACATGCACACATGCCTGGTATGAGTTTTAAGCCACCAGGTCAGGGACTTGAACCATGTCAGAGTCTAGAGACATAATCATTATGCCATCTGCTGGTTCCACTAGTCCTGTTTTTAAGAGTCACATCTGTTTTGGTTGATGTAGCATTTACTTTAGAGCTAACTCTTACTGTTAATCAATGGCTCTGTGGAACCTTGTTTAAATGCCTGAGTCCTCGGTTCAGTCTAATCTCTAGCTTGGACCAAACACTTCCACTAGCTATTCTATATCCTTTGTGTGCTGAATACAATGGACATCCAATTCTCAGCCAGCAGCTGAGAATATCTACTAATTCTTGCAAGAACATTTCCAAATTTAGCCAAATATACACAGTTAATCTTGTGTACACCTCTGACCCCCCACCCATCACATAGTCCCTCTTCTCCAGGGCTCTGCCCTGTAAATCACAGCTGCTTCTGCAGGCTCTGTCAGCTCAGTGATGACTGCTGCTGAAACAGGGCTCCACCCATCTGCAGAACAGTCGGGAACTGCCCTCAAGCAAAAACCAGGATGCTCACAGAGCTCACTTTTCTCAAGGATCAATGTCCTATACTGCCTGTTGTTCAGCATGTGAAATCAGCTGTTTCCTATATTTTGTCTAACTTTGTAGTT
>NW_006204563.1:425486-436703 GCF_000334495.1 Tupaia belangeri chinensis
TTTAGTACTTATTACAGTGCTGTGATCAGAGCCAGGTGCCCCTAAGATTTATAGACTTTTAATTCAGATAATTCAAGATGCTACCTCCTGTGCAATTGCTTCAGGTAGAATAAGGTGTTTCTTCTCCATGCGCTCACCCCATCTGTTATTTTACTGTGTTGCCATTATTTGTTTGCAAGTTAATTAGAGCAATATGTTATTCCTGAATTTGAATACCATGTCTTTCCTTCTTTGCAGTCATTCTGTCTAGCACAGCACAATATATTTTAAGGATTTGATAAATAGTTATTGAAGAAATGAAAAATCCTCTTGTCTCATTCTGTAAATTGCAGCTGCAATAACATTTCTTCTTTTTTGTTGTCTATTTCTGGTTTTACTTGTGTCAAGATTCAAGCAGAGTAATAAGCAGAGAAATCTTAAAATACTGTAGAGGAAACTCTTTAATTACTAAAATACCAGAAATGCTACTAATGAAATCATTCACATGGGTTGCACAGTGATTACTAAATTTTTTATTCTTGGAGAAATCTCAATAGAAATCTCCTGCTGATAGTGTAATTTAGGAGCCTCTGAGTAAAGGACATTTTTCCCACCAATATAAAAACATAAAGGTTTTCTTTTTGTTGTTGTTGTTGTTGAGAGGTTTTTGTTATAGGGCGTATGCGCTTGCCAGAAAGGCAGACAGAGACAGAGAGACAGAAAGCAACAAATTACCCCCCAGGGAAGATGGCCATGCCACAATCCCTTCTCCTCCATTCTTGGGATTTTGGGCACGCACACGTGCACGGCATGAGTTTAAGCCATCAGATCCGGGACTAGAACTACGGTCGACTACATGGGAGTCCAGTGACATAGGCATTATGCCAACTGCTGGTCCCATGTTTTGTTTTTAAGAAAGAGATTTTTGCTATAAGGTGTGTGCACTCCGCCAGAGAGACAGAGAAAGACAGAAAGCAAGAAATCACCCTCTGGGTTGGAGGATGG
Organism: Tupaia belangeri chinensis; assembly: GCF_000334495.1. Lineage (NCBI taxonomy): Eukaryota > Metazoa > Chordata > Mammalia > Scandentia > Tupaiidae > Tupaia > Tupaia belangeri. Next base: position 426,471 of record NW_006204563.1, read on the forward strand.
CCATGCTGCCATCCCTTCTTCTCCATTCTCCTCCTGGGATTCTGGGCACATACTCACATATGCCTTATATAAGTCTCAAGCCACCAGCTCTGAGACTAGACCCTCAGTCAGTTATGTGGGAGTCCAGCAACGTAACTATTATGCCACCTGCTGTTCCCACAGTATAAAGTTTTTAGAGTGTGACTCAAAAATATAAAGGTAATGAAGAGTATGTGTGTTTGTGTGTGCATAACACAATAAAAATAAAAATGATAGTTTTAGCTAATAAATTCTTAACTATTATAACATTTTATTTAGTTATGATATAACTGGAACTTTAAAATGATATTTTTGAAAATGAATTTCATTTGTTCATTAAAAATATTAGTTCAAGACTATGGAAATCTGTGATGATGCATTTTTTAAAAAGTAATATTAATAAATTTCTCAGGGCCAGCAGATGGTGTGGTGTTTGAGGCACTGAATTCTAACATGGCCGACCACAGTTCCAGTCCTGGACCTGGTGGCTTGCTTTCTCACTATCTCTAGTGAATGTGCATGCCCTGTAGCAAATAGGAAAATAATAATAATAATAATAAATAAAATGAACAAAAAAATTATCTATTTGAGGTTAGTTACTTTGAAAACAAAATTAATCCAGTACATTATTGAATGGTTCTTCTAAATTCATATTTTTAGGTTGCCATATATTATACATACCTCTACATTCTTTGGCCATGTACTTTCCCATATTTGGGGTAAAAAAGGACCTTTAACGAGAATCAGGGAAGGTTCTATAACATTCACATGTCCACTCCTTTTATTCTCTTCTTCTGACATGAAGTTGGTTGAGAAGGATGGATGTGTTGGAAGAATGTTACCTTCAAAGCCTATATGGTAGTTATGACTTTTCTTGTTCAGTTCTCTCTGTGAATTATTTTTATCCAGTTTAAGGAGAGATGAAGCTAAAATATTGAATCTGGAATTGTCATCACCATATTTTCCTATGAGGTTTCCCCCAGAGCTTTCTTCATTCATATTTGGAGGTTTTGGTAGCACAGATGGACTGAAACCAATGACTGGTGTTTTCCTATCTTGATGATAGGGGCCTTCAGGACTTTTAGAAGCAAATTCATTCAAAGATATTTGGTGTGTTTCTACTGAATGCCTTTTTGATTCCCAGTTTGGTGCATGGGGTATAAAAAGAGTGTTTCCTTCCATTTCATTAGGATAGAGTGGAATTTTATTACTGATCTCATCAACCAGCTGATCAAAACCCAGACTTATCTGGCTAGAAGGAAGGAATTGATTTACAGAGTGAACTTCTTGGTCATATTCTTCTTCACATGATTCATTTGGATTTGGATCTGTTTGCCAATAATATGCCATTCTTTATTTTATGTAATTGGGGAGTTGACTCTGTGCCAAATATCTTCTCAATATTAAACAAGAAGCTAGAAATTTTCCTAGAAAAAGCATAAAAAGAAGCAAAATCTTTTAATTAAGAATGAAAGGGCTTTCAAGATTGAATAATGATAGGTAAATATAAGTAAGTATTTTGAAGATTTTCTTAGCAAGTGAAATAATCTCTTGAGTAGTATAGAATACCATCAAGGTACACAAGAAGTCCCAGGGGAAGTGTTGACTTTGTACAGATTTATGAAACTTCTGTCATAGAAAAATAAGTCAACCTCAATTGTGACAAGAGTTTCACGATCTATCCAAAGTAAATTTTCCCCTTTTGACTCCTTTTCCTACTGAATACCTACTTGCTGATAATATCAGTATTTCCCTCTGTGCTAGCATGCTAAAATCTCTTTCTTATTAGCTAAACTGTCTCTGTAATTAGCGACTACCTCATTCCCACATGTACCTTAACTGTTTTCACCACTGCTTAACCAATTATTTTGAAACAGTTGTCTAGATATATTCCTCTTGTTCCCCAAACTCTTTAACCAATTGCAAACTATTTTATCCACTTTTAAAAGTACTTCCCTTCAGTTCAACAAGCTTCAAGTCAGTACATTCAACTGACAGTTTTTAGTCTCTGAATTTGTCTATCTGCAGCATTTGATACCATTCACCACACATTTTATTTTAAAATTTCCTGCTTCCTTATATTTACTATCTATGGTACTGTATTCCCTTGATTTTTCCTTGATTGGTTTGTCTCAAATAATCCTTTACCTATTACTCATTTTCCACCTGATCCTTATTAGAGCTTATTTTCTTCTTAATTATTCTCTGATGTGAGTGCTTTTACTTCCTGTATTAAATTACCATTTGTTTGTCAATAAGTCCAACCTAGACTACTACTACTCTTCTTATGATCCAGTCAATAGCTCCACTTAGTTTTTTTTTTAACTATCCAATTGAATGTCAAAAATTTAAGTCATAATTCATTCAAGAACTTGTTTCTATTCCAGTGTTCTTTGTGGCAGAAAATGGCCCAACCATCAGCTTAATGGCTCAAGCCAAAAACCAGGCTTTCATTTTTCCTCACCTTTCCTCACTATATCCAACAAATCACCAGTCTCTGTGGGGTGGGCCATGTACCTGGAATCTATTACTATCTTCTTTATGCCTGTTGTTAATCACAGTCCTAGCTCAAAGCTTTTGTTTTCTCACTTGAAATGTATTATAGCAAAAACTACTCCAACATATTCTGCAATCCATTCTGGTGCCCCATAATCCTTTTTTTTTTTTTTTTTACACTATAATCTTATGTTTAAGACCCTAAACAAGTATATCCCAGGTTCTAACTTTTCAATGGTTTCTTACTGTCTAGGATAGCAATTCCTCAGGTGACTTGGCATTTCCTCCATGGTCTGGGCTCACATACTTTCTAGTCTGACCCAGATCAACCTTTTTATCTGCTCTTAATCATCCTGGTCTTCCCTTGGCTCTTCAAAGGGCCTTATTCTTTTGCTCTTGACAGCATTTGGCCAAGGTTGGATCCTGGATACTTGCTTTACTTCTTGTCCAGCTAATTCTTTCTCATTATTCAAGATTAGGTGAAATAGTACTATTTCCAAGTAATTTTTGAATTCCCAGACTAGGTTAAACTACTTTGGAAGATATCTTATACATTTTATATTTTTCATTGTTACTAATCAGCACACTCAAAATTGTATATGTAACATTTCTCTTTTTCATTACATTACAGACATATCATGTTAATGTATTCTACTTCACTCAGAGTAGAAGCTTATTTGTGTTTGTTGAACAAATAACTTAATGGCTTTAAAAAAACCTAAAATTGAATTATGAGAAAATGAAATTGGAGGCCCATCCTGAGATCGATACTAAACTTTAGCTCTAAAATATTGCTTCCCTTGACCAAATAATGAAGATTTTCTTCAGAGACATCTTCGTCCAGATTCATTTCTAGGGAGTAGGGCTACTTCTTGTCTCCTTCTCTCCAGTTCTCTCTGTCTCACTCTGTCTCACTGTGTCTCCCTGTGACTTTTAACTTTTGTTACATTTTTTTAAGGTATTCTCTGTGTTCTCAAGCCCCTTCTTTGTTATTCTAACTGCTGCCTTGGTCTTCAGTTTTTTGCTTTTTAAAGTTAAAATCTAATGTTTTTTTAGGATTTTTTTTCCTTCTTTCTTTTTCATTTTATTTTTCCTACTTCTTTTATCTTCTCTAACTGTTTTCCTTTTTTCTTTATCTTTATTCATTGGTTGCTCAGCCTCTTCTCTCTTAGTGTCTAGACAGGTCCAAGTGAATAGGATCCAAACATCTGAATACAATTAGGATCAGAATATTCCCTATTCCCATAGAATCAAAAAGTGAAAACAGAACAGAAAAGAGATTGCAGATCACCTCCTTCCACATGCCTCTGAATGCTCAGATTGAACTTCAAGAATTAGGAAGAAACACACCATTCATTAGATGACTAGAAGTCACCACAGGGCCACAAGAAATATGAGAAAGCAAGAAAATACTTTTCCTCCTAGGGAAAAGAATAACTCCTCTTCATCTTCAGACAGTACTACTAAAATCATGGAAATGCCAGATAAAGAATTTAGAACATTCATAGTGACGAAGCTAACAGAAATGGAAGAGAAGAGAGACAATGAACTGCAGAAGAGGCAGGAGAAAGGAGATGACGAGTTCCAGGAGGTGAGGAAATTCTTGCAAGATCTAAAAGAGGAAATACATACTATAAAAAAGAATTAAATCGACCTGTTAGAGATGAAGGCTATAATACAGGAAGTCAAATTCTCCCTTGAAAGTGTTAAAAGCAGATTAGATCATACAGAAAATCAAATCTCATACGTAAAAAATAGAATCGCTGGCCTAGAAAAATCCACCTCAAAGACTGAGAAAATGGCCAACAAAATGAGAATAATATACGAGAAATACTAGATACCATCAAACGTCCAAACATCTGGATAATTGGTATCCCAGCAGGTGAAGAGACTCATAAGGGCATTGATAATCTATTCTATGAAATCCTACAAGAAAACTTTCCAAACCTAGAGAGGAACTCAAAGATCCAGTCCCAATAAATACTAGGACCCCTAATAGAATCAACCCGAGAAGGATATCCTGGTGAACCGGGGTATGGTGGCGGAGAAGTTGGACTGGGCCTGGGAGCAGCTGGAACAGCAAGTCCCTATGAACCAAGTATCTGGGCAGGATGAGATGATCGACGCCATCGGGGTGACCAAGGGCAAAGGCTACAAAGGAGTCACCAGTCGCTGGCATACAAAGCAGCCGCCCCACAAGACCCACAGAAGCGTGTGCAAAGTTGCCTGTATAAGGGCGTGGCATCCTGTCCCGTGCCCTTCTCTGCAGCACATGCTGGGCAGAAAGGCTACCATCTTAGATCAACAATATCTACAAGATCGGCCAGGGCGACATCATCAAGGATGGCAAGCTGATCAAGAACAACACCTCCACCAATTACTACCTGTCCAACAAGAGCATTAACCCCCTGGGAGGCTTTGTCCATTATGGTGAAGTGACCAACGACTTCGTTATGTTGAAAGTCTTTGTGGTGGGAACCAAGAAGGGAGTTGCAAGTCCTTGATGATGCGGACCAAATGGCCTCAAGTTCATCAACACTACCTCCAAGTTTGGCCATGGCCGCTTCCAGACTGTGGAGGAGAAGAAAACATTCATGGGACCACTTAAGAAGGACCGAATTGCAAAAGAGGAAAGAGCTTAATATGAGGATCAGATCCAGCAGATGGTAGCATCTCAATAAAGGCTGCTTTCTAGTGAAGAAAAAAAAAAAAAAAAGATTCGCAAGAGAGAAACGTCAAGTTACTTACAAAGGATATCCCATCAGTCTAAGTGGACCTCTCATCAGAAACAATGTGAGCAAGGTAAGAATGGGAAAATATATTCAAAATGTTAGGAGAAAAGCAATTGCAACCAAGAATACTGAATCTGGCAAGATAATCCTTCATATGGGAAGAAAAGACAAGAACATTCTCAGATAAAAAGCATGAATTTACCAACACCAGATCAGATCTCCAAGAAGTTCTCAAGGGAGTGATATACCAGGAAAATTAATCATAAGGACAAGTCTGGAATTGAATATTATACCCCAGAATTTATTCAGGAAGCTCGAACCACAACAGAAGATATATTAAGTACCTGGGAATGAACTGGCGAAATAATACTTTATGACTTTTAACTAAAACATTACTGATTTTCTTAGGCTTTGTTTTCCAGTTTTAAGTATTTTTGTCCTGTCTTGAGCTGCTGATAGGTTCATGTACCTACCATTTGAACAGAATATTAACCTACTTCCTGGCTTTAAGTTTTAGGCAAAATTCTTTAGCATTTCTTTGATAAAACTGCTTTTCTTGAAATTAAAAAAATATATTAGAAATACCTATTTAATGACCATAATAAGCTATATAGCATCAGCTAGGTGCTACCTTATAGTATATTTGTTCTACTCAGAGTTTTATGCCTAAAGTCAGATATGTATTCATAGATATGCATATACCAGCTGAATTTGCCATTGAAAATAGTTAGATTATTTAAAAAATTTTGTGAATTAATAAAATGTGGGGGAATAAAAGAAACGGAAAACAACTGTGGACATCTGAGATAGTGTAGGAAGAGGGTGGGAAATGCCAGAGTGTGAGAAATAGGGGTAAAAAAAAATCTACCTATATAGATATGGATATAGATATGTATATATACATACATATATATGTATATGAAACTAGAAATGGAAAATTATTGACGATAGCATATATGACTTATTTTTGGAGAGGTTTTTGCTATAGGGCACGTGAGCTCACCAGAAAGACAGAGACAGACAGAGAGACAGAAAGTGAGAAATCCTCCCCCAGGGGGGATGGCTACGCCGCAATCCCTTCTCCTCCATTCTCTTCTTAGGATCTTGGGCATGCATGCACATGCGCCTGGCGTGAGTTAAAGCCACCAGGTCCAGGACTCATACTGCAGTCAACTACATGGGAATACAGAGACATAACCATTACGCCAACTGCTGGTCCCGATAACATGTATGATTAAGCCACTATGCAGTTTATTCTAGATGGGAAACCACATTTAGTATGCTGTGATGATGTTCAGGGAATGAATGTAAATTAACTAATTAAAAAAATGTTTCAGAAGAAAATTACAGTGCAATTGTAACTGGATTCCAGCTTTGTCCCTATTTTTAGTTTAAGGTATTTTGTGAATCAATAAAATGTGGGAAAGAAAAGAAAATGAAAGTTAAATGTATATGAATTACTTTATGGTGTTATTAATTTTTATAATAATTATATTGTGGGGACCAGCAGTTGGTGTAATGGCTTAAACTTATGCTGCACGCGTGTGTGTGGGTGACCAAGATCCCGAGAGGAGAATGAAGGAGAAGGGACTGTGGCATGGCCATCCTCCCTGGGGGATGATTTCTCACTTTCTATCTCTCTGTCTCTCTCTTTCTGGTGAGCACACGCATCCTATAGCAAAAACCTCTCAAAATAAAAAATTTTATTGTGTACTTGTTAAAGACAAAAAAGAATAATTATAGTAATGATTAAGCAGGATATATAATTTATACCACTGTTTTTGCAATGGAAATGGATTTTTATTATATTGGCATTATGGTTTTTAAAAATTCACAATTATCTAAGAAATAAATTAATTAAATTTATTATATTTTACATATTTTAACCAAGAAATTTCAATGATAGAACTGGGAAAGATTTTGGAGAGATATATGTAAAAGATGTGTAGAATGAAGTGTTAACTGGAAAATAAACCTTAAAATATTATTTCAAATTATTCTGGTAATTCATAAGTCACATAGATATAGCACAAAGCCTTTTTTCAGAAATTGTCATTTTTAAGAACTACTTAATCTTACTTATTATTATTATTTTTAAATATTTGTGCACTCACAAGAAGGAGAAATTGAGAAAGCAACCCATCAGGTCTGGGACTGGAACCGTAGTCGGCCATATGAGAATCTAGTGCCTTAACCACCATACCACCTGATGGCCTTGAAATTGCCATTATTTATGTCTCATGTTTGTAGTGAAAGCTATGTTTCATTACAGCAAGTTATATTCCTTCACTTATCTGAAATGGAACTCAGAATTTGCCAATAGGTGTGACTTTAACTTTGGCCACCAAACCTAATATCTGGTTTATCTTTCTTATGCTGACTTGTTCCTTTTTTGTGATAAATATTGCTATCTTAAAGTGAATTTTACAATTTGGGATAATCTCAAATCTTGATTTTTGACATTTTTTACAATTATTTTTGTAGAACACAAGGGAAGTCTTTAAATATGGTATCCGTGCTCTAATGTTGAAATTAGTTAATTTTACACCAAACCACCTTGTTATTACTATCAATAATAATGGAAATGGTATATAACATTTTCGAGCACCTACTCTGTGTTAAGCTTATGTACATGTACATATTCACATGTATTAACATAGTTATTTCTCCTCACCTAGTCAGGTATTTCATATTATCATCATCACTGAACAAATGAGGAAACTGAAGTATGAAAAGGTGAATCAATTACCTAAGGTGTCAAGGTTTGTGCTCACAGATTTATTTTAAATGGCAATTAAATAGAAGTACTTCGGTGACTCTACTATACTAACATGACATCTGGAGAGTGCCAGGATTTAGTCACTGCACTCACTCAAACCTTCTCTACTGAAAAGCGTTAACAACTTGAAAAGTGTTTCAAGTATTTCTGATACCAAACATGAAATGGTATAAGACTCTCTGGCCAAAAACAAAAACAAAAACCAAAAAAAACAAATTAAAAAAAAATAATACACCAACTCATTATCATGTAATAAAGAATAAGAAATACTTATCAAAAGTGTAATAACAACAAAATATCTTCCAACTCCATTTTCTATATTAAATTTGGGAGGGAGAGGGTTTTGTGTTTTTTTTTTTGTTTGTTTGTTTTGTTTTGTTTTGTTTTGTTTTGCTATAGAGCGTGTGTGCTTGCCAGAAAGACAGAGACAGAAAGTGAGAAATCACTCCCCAGCGGAGATGGCCAGGCCAAATCCCTTCTCCTCCATTCTCCTCTAGGGATCTTGGGCATGTACACAACATGCGCCCGGCGTGCGTTTAAGCCACCGGGTCGAGGACTCAAACTGTGGTCCAGCAACATAACCATTACTCCAACTGCTGGTCCCAATTTAAAATCTCTTTACAATCATAATCTAGAAGCTAGAATTTTTTTTTTTTGAGAAGTTTTTCTTTTTGCTATAGGGCATGTGCACTCGCCAGACAGACAGAGAGAGACAGAGAGACAGGAAGCAAGAAATCCCCCCCCGGAGGGATGGCCATGCAGCAATCCCTTCTCCTCCATTCTCTCGAGATCTTGGGCACGCACGCACACGCACCCGGTGTGAGTTTTAAGCCACCGGGTCTGGGACGCAAACCATGGTCGACTACGTGGGAGTTCAGCGACATAGCCATTACACTAACTTCTGGTCCTTGGAATATTTTCTTAGTTAATAAACAAACTAACACAAATGCTCTTTAGTGCCAGCTGGTAAATGTTTGCACTTGGCCTTATGAAGTAATATATAAAATAGTTAAAAGAAGTCACACACACACACACACACACACACATTGATTTTGAAGAAGAATGGAACAAGTAGTAGAACCATAAGTATAACAATTGAAAGAGCATGCTATTGGTTTCTGATTTAAGACTCTAAAAACTATAAGACATGTGTGGTAGGCAGAACTATGGCCCCCAAGTATTCTCAGTCTTCAATGCCTGGAATATGTGAATATTTTTAAATTGGAGAAGAATGAAGGTGCAGATTGGTAATTTTCCTTATCAGCTGACAATAAAATTGGGAGATTCTCTGGGTAAGCCATCAGAACAAATGATCTTTAAAGGTGGAAGAGAGTGGCAAAACAGAAGATCAGAGTGATGTGCCAGGGGAAGGACTCAACCTACTTCTGAAGGCTATGAAGATGGACCAAGGGTGACATGGACCTCAGAGGGTGAGCAGCCTCTAGTAGAAGGAGCTAGAAAGAACTAAGGAAGGCTCTAGAGCCTCTGGAAAAGATTCAGCACTCATGACTTCTTGGTTTTAGCACCACAAGACCCATGTTGGACTTCTGATCCACAGAACCATAAAATGATAAGCTCATGTTATTTTAAGCCACTAAGTTTATGATAATTTATTAGAGTAGGAATAGAAAATGAATACATTGTACAAACTGGAAGCTGCTGCCTAAATGGATAAGAAACCCAGGGACTGGAAGTGTAGAAGATCATACAAAAAACTGTCCTCTAGGGGCCTGCATGTGGCCACCGAGCCAGTGCGTGGCCGCTGGGCCTGTGCGTGGTCCCCCCCCCACCTCTGGGCCTGCGCGTGGCCTCTGGGCCTGAGCGTAGCTGCTGGGCCTGCGCATGGCCGCCAGGCCTGCACCTGCACGTGGCCTCCGGGTCTGCGCGTGGTCACTGGGCCTGCACCTGCACGTGGCCGCTGGTTCTGCACGTGGCGGCTGGGCCTGTGCGTGGCAGCCGGGTCTGCGCCTGCGCATGGCCGCCGGGCCGCAGGTTGCAACTATAAGCAACAGAAAGAAACTTTAGCTGTCTTAAACCAATTGAGAAATATATTGTATAGGAGGATTTTCTCTACCTATGGACAGTGAGAAGATGATGGTTACCAGCCCTGCATTACCTCAGGGAAAAACAAGAACTACTCTACCATTCTTAAGGAAGCCAGATGCCCGAGGATAACTCACGCTGCAGATCCCCACAACACCATTCCCG
>NW_006204563.1:436781-440545 GCF_000334495.1 Tupaia belangeri chinensis
TTTTCTGGAAGACAACTGTATATAGCAGAGATAGTGTAATGGGAGAGGGGGAAAGGGCAGAGGGTCAAACATAGGATAAAAAACATATATATATGTATACATATGTATGAAAGTAGAAATGGAATATTATTGATGATAACATGCTTGATTAAGTCACTATGCAGTTTATCCTAGATGGGAAACCACATTTAATATGTTGTGATGATACTCAGGGAATGAATGTTAGGTAATATAAAAAAAAATAAAAAAATAAAAACGGTAAAACTGTTTGTATCATTTTAAAAAAATTGCATATTTGACGACTGCAGCGAGCTGTATGGGCCCAGCTGGGTACTACTTTATAGTATGTTCATTCTACTCACTGGGGTTTATGCCTAAAGTCAGACTTGGGTTCATGTATAGGTATGTGTCAGCTGTGCTAGCTATTGGATATATTTAGACTAATTAAGTTCATTGGCAGATCAATTGAATGGGGGGGGAAGGTATGGAGGGCAACCGTGGATGCCAGGGACAATGTGAGAGGGGGATGGGACATGGCAGAGGGTGGGGGGATGGGGAATCAAGGATGGTAAAACAAAAGGCAAGGTATGCAGGACATAAGTATTGGAAAATTATTTGCTGAGAACATGTATGTTGATGTGCTTGATTGAGCCAATGCACAGTGTATTTTGGATGGAAAATTCATTTGTGTGTTGTGATGGTGTATAGTGAATTAATGTAGAGAATGAATAAATTAAAAAAATATATATTCCTCCTCAAAAAAAAAAAAAAAGACTCAGCAGACTGTAGACATTAAAAAAAATTTGTCCTCTATACTTCATTGGAAAGCTCAGCTACATTCAAAATGGGGTACTTAAAATTCGTTATTAGTAATGACAATTCCTTTGTATACTGCAGTTGCTTATAACGTTCTGTTCAGTTCAACTTGCAAAGAGATCAGACTTTTTGAGGGTTAATTACTTAATTTGGCTTCAAAGAGAAAGTACAGACAAAATTTAGTCCCCTATCAGAGTAAGGGCAGGCCCCTCCAGCTGCTCCTAAGTTCTAAATCTACAAAGATGTAACTATCATCCAAATAACTCCAGTATTTAGTATAGGAACAAAGATGTTTGTTTCACAAAAGAACAAAGAATAAAAAGAACCTTTTGAAAATGTCTGTTCTTGATCCAAAAAAGTCTGGCTACTTTACTGAACATATCTACAGGGAAGAGATGAGAGAAGAGTTAAAAGAACCAATTACGGAACTGAAGAAAAATTATCTTTATTTTAGATAAGAAATTTTAGGCATAGAAAATGTATCAGCTTTTTAGTACATATAAATGGTTTGGGAGATGAAGATTGTGCTGACAGAGGACTTGTCAATGTCTAAACATACTAAATCCTCTGTATTTTCAGTTAAGTGGAGAAAAAGTCTATAATGAAGGCAGTAACTTGTTTCCTGAGAAAATTCTAAGCTGGAAGGATGATCTGAAATTCCCAAGTCTCTCTTTATCTGCTGGGCCAATTGTAGATATCACATAGACACATTCACAAACACATATTTTAGCTAGACATGAAACTGACCTTCCTTGACTTAATTTGGCATATGACTACAGAGAAGGCAATAACTGTGTGTGTGTGTGTGTGTGTGTGTGTGTGTGTGTGTGTGTGTGTGCATGCGTGTGTATAGCAATAAAGAAGAACGAAGGTTGCAGGTGGGTAACTTTCCTAATAAGCTGACTGAAAAATAGGAAGATTCTCTGGGTAAGCCCCGTAGAACAAATGATCTTTAAAGGTGGAAGAGAGTGGTAGAAGACAAGATCAGAGTGATGTGCTGGGGAAAAAACTCAACCCACTTCTGCTGTCTATGAAGATGGACTGAAGGCGCCATGTATAGCAATACACACACACACACACACACACACACACACACACATTTATCATTTCATTACTTTATTAGTTACATCACTCACTGTTTTCATTTCTAATTTGGAATTGAGAGGTAAATTAAACATTTAATATTTTTCTCCTAAGTGAAGATGAGAAACGCTTAGGGAAAACATGCCTTTTCAAACAAACTCTATTAGCTGCCCTTTTATTTGAACAACTGACATTTTTTACTCATGTATAATCCTGTAGAAACCTCACTTCCCGTTGGACTGCCTATCACTTCTCACATACAAAAAATTTGAAGCTATATTTGTATTTGTACTTATTTTTGAGAGATATTGACTTGAATAAATCAATTCGTTTATTCATACATCTATTTACTCATTTGCACGTTTATTTATTCAGGAGCTGTTTCTAAGTATTTCATGTCAGATGTTGTACAAAGCAGTGGGAATACGAAAACAACAAAACACAGCTCTTGCCCTCACATCTTCATAGACACAGATTTATAATATAGTAAAATATGAGGATCATTTTAATAGAGACAAGCTTAATTTCACTTGGTGAATTTTTATTTAGAATACTGTTTCACATATTTTGCCTTAGAAAAAGCAGAATTAAAATTCATAAAGAATACATTTAAGGTTTATATATTGGGCATGCTTTTTGTTTAGAATGTGCAATAATACATAAAATATAATGTCATGCAACTCACTGAGATTGTGGTTTCAAGAATATTTTGATTCTAAAATATTGTTTAATTTTCAGCCCGAAATATGATAAATCAGTTAAAGCAATAATTCATTCAATTTCTTTGTCTTAAGCATTAATAAGACAATGGAAGTTCAGCTACCTGCTCCAGTGTAACCACCTTGGGAGAAATGGTTTAGTGAGAAGAAACCTGTTTCAGAAAGAACATGAGGATTTGGAAATACAATGCTGACCCTGAGGGGAGGAAGCCCACAGACTCAATCATAATAGTCCTTGAAGTATGACTCTTGGTGCAGGATTCATAAGCATAACCTAGTAGGACTTTGGAAAGAATCGATAATGCTTCATGCACTTTCATTCAGATTACTCTAAAGGGACTCCCAGGACAATGAGAGCTTCTAGGAGGTCAGCAGTTGTTGTGACTGCAGTTTTCTTTGTCCACTTCAGTCAATATAGGTCCTTTCCCCTATTTACATCTCTGTTACTGAGTGTTCTCTCAGTAACGCACAATGGGTCAGCCAATGGCATGGTGATTAAGGCGGCTGGATCCTACATGGTGAATTGCGTGGTTTGAATCCTGAACCAGTCAGTTTGAAAAACACACTGGGCATGTGTGTGTGCCCAAAACCCAGAGAGGAGAATGAAAAGGGACAATGGGGAGGCCACACTCCAGAGGGTGTTTTCTCACTTTCTCTGTCTCTGTCTCTCTCTGGTGAGTGAACACACACTACAACAAATTTTTAAAAAATAAAAAAAGTAGCGAATGAGTAAAGTATTTTCAATAATGCTTATTTATTAAATAATATTTACTCTCAATAATTATTTTCATGACGCTCAGAGGAAGTCTTTACAAAAAAGTTATAAGCAGTAGCATTGGGAAAGAAGATTGCAATTTATCAAAGTGACTTAGGAAAGATCTCAAGACTATTAAGCTTTCCAAGCTAGCTTAAAGGAAGAACAGCAGTTTTTCCCTGACAGATTTGAGAAGAGGAAGAGGAGACCCTGGAACTATTTCACAGGCGATATTAATTTTGCAAAGTTAAAACGATATATTAGAAGAAAAAATGAGAAGAAAAAGAGGAAATAAAGATGTGGAATATAGAAGGAGAAATTGGAACAAATGGAAGAAAAGGAAAGCTGTGAGAAGGGACTTCCTTACCAAGTGTTAGGTTCTAAGTTACAGC
>NW_006204563.1:440557-444290 GCF_000334495.1 Tupaia belangeri chinensis
CAGCAGACTATAGGGAAGCAAAACACCTAGTGCCAGAAGAAAGAGTGATGTACTTAAGATACTCAAGGCAACTGAAACAAGGAAACTAAACTTCCATCTAAATTAAAACTTTCAGACTATCATGATCATGCATGAACTCAGGAAATATTGTTCTTATGGACCATTCATTAATGAACTACAAGAGAAAAGGTTCTGACAGTCGAAATGACAGGGAAATATCAACATGAGGACTGTTGGTGAGCATTGTATATATAACGTGTTTCCTTAGTGAGCTCAGGTGAGGAATATATGCGACAGCTGAATGTAGCTATCTGCACTGACCATGTCGATACAGTTTTAGTAAATGCTAGGGGAAATAAAAAGAATGTGCATAATTTTTTGTAAACAGTATTTATTAATCCTATGGCTGACTGTATTAGAATTGCTATCCTCAGGATATTTTGTGTGCAAAAGCCAGGTAAAATAAATGAGTAATTCTGGTGCCCTTGAGACCCAGTATTCTCTGCACTATAGAATAAGAATTGAAACCAGGATGAACACAAGAGGTTTAAAATAAATCTACTTATCTGTCTACCTACCTACTTATTTATCTTTCCATCTATCTATCTTAATTACTTCCTATAGCTTTGTTTCTTGAAAAGTCCTATGAATAATGCCTCTCTATAGCTATGAGCATCCTTAGCATGCAGATAATGATAGTGAAATACCATATCCCACTAAAAGAAAGGTTGCTTGAAGGACCAGCTGATTTGGGATCTGAGGCAGGTAATGTGCAAGATGAGCTAGGATTTCCTGTTACCATAGTTAGTAAGGAAGCTATCAAAACATACAAGGGCGCACATCAATAGGACCTGAAGCTAACTTGAGGCTCTTACAAACCAATGAGTATAGTAACTAAGATGGATTAAACCTTAAGAAATATGTTTAAATCCATGAATTCATACCAACACACATTCACACACAACTATTTTACATGGAAAAGGTAAAATAAAGATTTGATTGTGTACTTTATTAACCCTGCACTGTACAAAGACAACTCTTTGTACACTAGGTAACTAAATTGATGAGGCAAATTTCTCTTTGGAGAACAGAAATAAATAACAACAACAAAAAAAAAAAAACTAAAAAAAAAAAAAACCTACTTCCTTAACTTCTCCCTTCAAAAGAATAAAACAAAATAAAACCATGTCAAATTGCTTGATGAAATTACGTAGAGAAGTATAGAAGCAATATCAGAAGCATGTTCATTCTTTTTTTTTTTTTGAGAGGTTTTTGCTATAGGGCGCGTGCGCTCGCCAGACAGACAGAGAGAGACAGAGAGATAGAAAGCAAGAAATCACCCCCTGAGGGGGGATGGCCATGCCGCAATCCCTTCTCCTCCATTCTCCTCTCGGGATCTTGGGCACGCACGCACACGCGCCCGGCATGAGTTTTAAGCCACCAGGTCCGGGACGGGAACCATGGTTGACTACGTGGGAGTCCAGCGACATAGCCATTGCACTAACTGCTGGTTCCCAGCATGGTCATTCTTTAGGAGAGGGAGGGCATTGTCATGGTGAGGCATGAAGTGGGCATTATGGGTGTTAGGAAAGGTTTATTTATTTATTTTTATTTTATTTTTATTTATTTATTTATTTATTTATTTATTTATTTGGAGAGGTTTTCGCTATAGGGCGCATGCGCTTGCCAGACAGACAGAGAGAGACAGAGAGATAGAAAGCAAGAAATCACCCCCTGAGGGGGGATGGCCATGCCGCAATCCCTTCTCCTCCATTCTCCTCTCAGGATCTTGGGCACGCATGCACACGTGCCCAGCGTGAGTTTTAAGCCACTGGGTCCGGGACTTGAACTGCAGTCGACAACATGGGAGTCCAGCGACATAGCCATTACACTAACTGCTGGTCCCGGAAAGGTTTATTTCTTAACATGGGAGGTCATTGCAAGTTTGCTCAATGTCGTAGTACATTAATCTGTACATTTACTTTATATAGATGCTAATGTCATTAGGTAATATAGATATATATGGACACATGAAACTTAAGAATTTGTAAAAATCTAAATGAAGATGTGGAGTAAGGAGTTATACACACAGTTCTCAAGTTCAGCAGACAGGCGTTAGATAGAACTGAACCCATTAACCTTACTTACAGGGGATTTGGAGATTAAGAAGACATATAATCAATCTGACAGGGAAATCTCAGGGTGGGAGACAACTGGTACTTAATGGATAGACCCAAAAAGGAAAAAGACAAAATAGTCTGAGAGAGCCAGCAGGTGGCCTTGTGATTAAGGGTCTGGATTCCTACATGGCTGACCATGTTTCCAGGCCTGGGTTCACTGGCTTAAAAATCACACTGGGGGGACCAGAAGATGGAGTAATGGTTACGTTGCTGGACTCCCACGTGGTTGACTGCAGTACAAGTTCCAGACCTGGGAGCTTAAAACTCATGCTCAGAGCATGTGTGCATGCTCAGGATACCAAAAGGAAAGTGGAGGAGAAGGGATTGTGGTTTGGTCGCACCCGCTAGGGGGTGATTTCTTACCTTCTGTATTTCTGTCTCCTGGGGGAGCCCACACACCCTATGGCAAAAATCACTCTTAAAAAAAAGAGAGAAAGAAAAAATAATTACACTGGGTGCATGTGCTTGCATGCCCAGAATCCCAAGATGAGATTGAAGGAAATGTGATTGCAATGTGGCCTTCCCCTCTGGAGGGGTGATTTCTCACTTTCCCCCTCTCTCTGACTCTCCTGTGAGTGAACATGTCCTTTGGCAAAAACCTAAAACAAACAAAAAACAAAATAGTCTGAGAGACAGGGAGAAAACTATAAGCTACTGTATTTTCACTTTGCCTTCTTCCAGTCCTGGTAAATGGAGAAAACATGAAAGGCCAGTTGCTTCCTTTTAGGGACCTGTCTGGCACATAGCAAGTGTATCTTCTGCTCACATCCCATTGGCTTAAATCAATAACTACAAAGAAGGCTGGGAAATGTAGTCTCTTAATGTGTTTCCATGGGCTCAGAAAAAAATGTATTCTATTACTGAAAGAAAGACATGGCCTTATTTTGAACAACATGATCGAATGGTTTAGAAATTTTCTGGGAGCACTTAAGTTAGAAAATGAAGGAAAGATGCTAAACCAGGGGCAACTGGGGACAAAAGTTCCTAACAGATGTGGAGGAACAAGGTCATTGGATGTTAGAAGAAAGGACATAGAGTAATATAGCAAGATATGGAAATCTAAAGAGTAGAGCTTTCATACCGTTGAAAAGGAATATCCTGGGAGACAATGGCAATGTAGAAGAATGTTGGTCTTGCTTCTTGTTCCTTGGTTTACCTGGCAGAGGAGAATGGACAGCTTCCACTGGAGATTTATAAAGACACAGGGACCAGCAGTTAGCGTAATGGCTATGTCGCTGGACTCCCACGTAGACGACTGCAGTTTGAGTCGCGGACCCCGTGGCTTAAACTCACGCCGGGTGAGTGTGCATGCGTGCCCAAGATCCCGAGAGGAGAATGGAGGAGAAGGGATTGCGGTGTGGCCGTCCCCCGGGGGGTGATTTCTCGCTTTCTGTCTGTCTCAATCTGTCTGGCGAGTGCACGCGCCCTATAGCAAAAACCTCTCCAAAAAAAAAAAAATAAAAACCAGAGTCCTAAGGGAGCTGAGTTTCTCTTAGAAGTAATGGAGGGCTAAAGTGAAAGAAAGTGAAGGAGGTTTAAAAAAAAAAAAAAAA
>NW_006204563.1:444439-467162 GCF_000334495.1 Tupaia belangeri chinensis
GAAAAAAATCAGCAAAATATTTTGCAGAGATTTAAATCTCAATTGTAAAACATTCTTTCCTCTGTACATTTATAAGTTGGGATTTCTGTCACTCTTTTTGCTTTGACAGGATACAATATACAAAACAATAGTGAATCAATTCAACTGAAATTTTAAAAATTATATTCTCAATTTAGGATTCTTTATATATACATCTAAATACAATAAGATATACATATATATGTGTGTGTGTGTGTGTGTATATATATATATATATATATATATAGTAGATAACGCCATTATATATATATATATATATGTAGTAGATGAAGCCATATATTTTTAGTAAGCTGACATTTTTAGAATATTAGATCATTCCTTTATTTTTAAAGCTTATTTATTAATTTCTTCCTTCAGAAGGGAGAAAGAGAGAAAGAGACAGGCCCTTCCCACAGGAGTCTTCATGCCATAATCCACCCCAGTCTTAGCCAGCCCAGAACATTGATACATGCAGGCCCAACGTGCTCTCAGAGGTTCTGGTACACAAACCCAGGACCTTTCCCATGTGGAACCAGTTGTGTTACCACTGCACCACCACTTGGCCTCTGAAACCATTATTTAAAAGGATTTTTATTTATAAAGCATAGTGTATTTTTATTGTAAAGTACCATCAAGAGGTTGTTCTCTTTTTTAACTGTTTAGAATTAGAGTAAACCACAAAAAGTTGTATAAATAGTCAATATTTCACAGAAATCTTACCCAAGGTCACTTAGACTAATCTAACAGTTTTACCTGACCCAGGAACTAAATTCTTTCATATTTTACTTGGAGAGCATGAATAGTTCTTGGGCCATATTTAATGTTATTCCCAAGGCTCAATATCATTCTATGAAACTAAGGTAACATTTCAGCACTATCTACTCTAAGGTAATGCAGTTAATGGAAAAAAAGACTGGGCTCAGGAGAGTCTCATCTTCACCCTTCATTAATAACCATGTGATTTTGAGTAAATTAACATTTCTAAAACTCAAATTCACTATTAATAAATAGAGCAATACTAATAACTACATTTCATGAGAGTTAGTAAGTACTGTATAATTATAACTTGCCAATGTCTAACAAAGTGTAGACACTCATCATTTAATAATTGCCATTTGATTGTATCCTCTAATACATAATTTTTAAATCTATTTTGCTTTTTTATTTGAGTCTATGAATTTTTAACTAGATATAAAAGGATGTGTATATGAGTACTTCCAAAAGGCCATAGAAAAATGAACTAAAGTATGAGTTTACTTTAGTGCAAACAAAATTTGAAATTCATTTATAGCTTTTAAAATACATATATACAATATCCATTTTCCATAAACTTTTCAAAGGCCCCTCATATTGTCATTCTGATTTCCATCTCGATTAAACTTTGTTTTAAAATACTAAAAAAGATTGCCCTTCAGACCAGCAGATGGCATAATGGTTACATCACTGAATTCCCATATGGCTGACAGCAGTTCAAGTCTTGGACCTGGAGTCTTGAAATTCACGCTGGGCATATGTGCATGCATGCACAAAATTCTGAGAGGAGAATGGAGGAGAAGGGATTGCAGTGTGGCCATCTTCCCGGGGAGGTGATTTCTCACTTTCTTTTTCTCTGTCTCTTTCTGTCTCTCTGGTGAGTGCCATTATTGTGAATATTTGCAATCAAGTAAGTACCAGAAATGAATTATTCAACAATTATTTGGAAAGTCTAATAGAATCCAAAACCAAAGTAGTAAATAGTTGTATCACATAAATGAAATCTCAGTCATGGTGGTGGCTTCTGAGATGGTGGTTTGAGAACTGTGTGGCTGAGCAAAACTTAGGGGACATGATGCCATTACTCTGTGTTTCATAAATGAGTTTATTTCCTTAATCTTAGAATAATAATAATCATCAAGGTTTTCAAGATCAATCCAGTTGACTTTTTTAAAAGTTTGCCCCTGGTCAGTAATATGTAACTCAAAAAATTAACCAAATAATTAAAAAATAATGAACAAAATCAATTCATTGTGTATATTACCAGGCACAGTCGGACAGCCATTGGGTTGACCAGATTTCTCCATAGCTAAGTCAAAACAGATCAAGCAGAAATGGAAGAAAAAAAACACATGGCTGTTTCTTTGACTGGCACTTGCTTTATCTGAAGGAGAATAAATCTGCCACCCTGAAACAAGGTAACAGATGACTCATGTTCCTGCTACTGCCTGATTGGGAGATCTAGGGTCTAATCTATTTCCCTTACCACCCTGGAAAGGATGCCTGCTCCTCTGCTGCACTGCAGCACCTTTCAGTAGCAGGCAGGGCCACTAAATCACCCCCTTTTCTACATACTTTCTAAGAACAAAATGTGCATTAATTCAAAATGTCCAGTTTACAGTAGCCATGCATTTTGCTTCCATGTGGGAATGAGAGATAAGTGTTTGGATTGTGAGAAAAAGTGTCATGAGGAAGTATAAAATCAGACTGCTTCTGATAAAAAAGAAAATATGCACATTAGCAAGGATTACCTAAAATATGTTTCTCTTCTCAAAGTGGAAACCTAGACAACAAAGGTAATATTGATGCCATCCAGAACTGCAAGAAATTAAATGACTGCTAGTGACCAGAAATTAGATGATGTCTGTTCACCTTCACTGTCCCTCCAGCAGAAAATGTGACAAATGTGTCTTAACAGCAACACATTAAACAATGAGATGAACCAGGATAAGCCGACGGTATTATTTATAAGTAATGAATGCAGAAAACTTTCACTCACAACAGACATGTAATTGGGGAACAAATATCAAAATAGATGTGAAACTATTCTGCAAAAAATAAAGAGTGTTTGATTATGAGGACACGGAAAAAGACATTACTTCTGAATAATATATACTGTCTAGACCTAAGTAAATGTTATAAAACCTTAACTATAAGTTATAAAATTAAGAGATCTAGTAAATAAGATATAAATAAAATAATATATACTAATAAAATGAAAAAAACAAAGATACAGAGGAACTAGATGAGGGGAGATGCCAATAAAAATGCAGCTTAAAGAGATTGAGATGTGAAGAAACAGAAAATATCGTTGCACATGTATAATAGTCATTAGAAGCAAAATTGACACACCAGGAAACTAAATTTGGGGGGAAAAATTGGGAAACATTCTGTGATGACAGAGGGACAGGAGCAATTGCAGAAATGAAAAAGTAATATGATTCTTAATAGAGAAAGATCCATCACCATATTATTTCAGTCCTAAAAATAAATCAGACAAAACAGAAAGAGATAACTTTGAAGATGGCAAAAAAGGAATCCAGTTTTGACATTTACACTGTAATTAGCAGAAACAGGAAAAAAAGTTGGCACTGATCTCAATCAGCTGAAAAGAAAGCCTTGCCTTGTCTTCTGCAGACTGAAGTATAAATAGGAACCTTCTCAAAGATGAAAAAAATAAAAAGTTCATATCAGAAACACATAAATATAGTCTGGGTGTATCATACAAAATCTATAGGTTATTATATTGCATTAGAAAAAAGATAACAGGTTCCTTACAGACATCACAAACAAAAGAATAAAGACTGCTTAAAGCGGAAAGGACAGAAAAAGATACTACAAGTAATTAGTTACAATAGCAACAACAATAAGAAGCTGGTGTACTTATGCTACAGACAGACAAGATAGGCCTACAGGCAAAACAAACAAAAAGTACAGGTTGAAAGAAACACTTCATAGAGGTCTTCAATTCAATTCACCAGGTGAATGTTTCAGGTAAGTACTTAAACATAATTCCTTCAAAATTTAAACAGCAACACTTTCCAAGGAGAAACTGATAAATCCCCCTTCAGAATCAGGTGATTTAATAGGAATCTCACATCATTTATCGATTGATTCAGACAAAAATATCATTATCCATATGGAAGCTTTGAAAAATATAATGAACAGTCTTGATGTAATGAACATACATAGAATACAGCATGCAGTGACTGAAAATAACATTTTTTTGCAAGGACAATTATTACTTATAAAAACTGAAGACAGTTTTGGCTACTCTTATTATAGTTCAAAGTCACAGTCATAGTCGACTGCAGAATAAAAGTCAGAATAAAAAAGATAATTTACAGAACTCATTTTTTAAACTGCCAAAACATTTCTAAATGACTCCCAAAGTAAAAGGTCACAATAAAATTGGGAAAATTTTAGAAATACAAAATAAAGTTGCTAAGAAAAGTATAGTTTGGTGTAAATTCAAATATTAAACATCATCCTGATTTTGTACCTGAAAATAATTCTTGAAAACATTCCAGCCAACAGAAAAAAAATAACAAAATGGATAAATTATATCATAAAAATACTATTGCTTAAGAGCTAAAATATACAGTGAAAGTATATTTATGCCTAAATAATTATAATGATTCACTTTTTGCAATGATTATCTGTGTGCCATTTCATTAGATCATAAAGTTGGAAAAAAAGTAGTAATAATTTCATTTCAAATATGGTGCAATATTTTTCTAGCTAGGAAATGACTATTTGATTGTCTTTTTTTTTTTTTTCCTAAACTCCAAGAGAATTATACTATTTGTTGCTTACCTAAAGAGGGCTTCCTCACATGGAAGAAAACAATCCCAAACAATCCCAGCTCTGACAGAAAAAAAACTGTGAAATTGTGGCTGGGGGGCTCACAGTGGCAAAATAAACTTGTTTATTCAATTACTTATCTACTTAATGTGGCCCTTTTCTATAGGAGCCAGATGACGTCGTCTCGTTTTCTCCTTGGCTCAATCATAGTACCATTATCTTTTGCTCAGTTCATAAACTTGCTCTTTACTGGCCCGAAAAGCAGATAGACTGGCGTGGAGAATGGGTAACAGGTTATGGAAAGAGCCCTTGAGTTGGAATAAGAAATTTTGATTCAAGTCAGAGCGCTTAATGACTTTCTCTATGACGTGGGTGGCATGCATTCTTTTACCTCTGAGTCTGTTAACCCAATACACAATATTACATTGAATAAGGCATTTAAAAATGATTAATGCCCGCTGCAAGTTACATACTATGTTTAGTTTCAAAGGGTGACATGTATCTTGTTTCAATCTCCAACCCTAAGCATCAGAAATACAATTGTTCGCCAGGTAAGAAAGTAAGGGGACAATTGGGACACACTCTAGGTGCCCATTGGTTTTTGGTGAGCTGGCAACACAGGGGCAGGCAGACAGGACAGAGCTGGAGCCCAGCACAGAGCCATGAAACATAAACGTTAATAGAAAAGCCACTGCTCTCTAACACAAGTTGTTACCAGTTTGAAGATCCTATGTTAGGAATATGCATCTCCCGTTTAACAAGGATTTCCTCTTGGAAACATGATGGGGATGAAAGTCTATGGACTAGAGGTACCAGCTTCAAGACACAACAAGATAATACACAAAGAAAAATCTACCAGCAGTCATGAGAGTAGCTCAAGACTGACCCGTGTGAAAGTGCATAGTTAGGAGATGATATAAACATAACAATGCGATATATGGGATCAGCCAGATTGAGAGAAAAAGAAAGGACATATGAGGGGAGAGGGAAGAGAGAATCACCAGTTCTTTAGGAAAGATGGATCTTCAGGTTGTAAACGCTAGAGAATATTTATGAGCCAGATACCTCTATTTGAAAATATGGCACACACTTACTCAGATTTTAAATTCATTTACCATTTACCCTTCTATGTATTTAGTTAAGTACAGAAAGTTTATTTGCTTTAATCTCTTACCTGAAGCATACATCTTCCTGAGATGAAACATGATTTCATTTCTTTTCGAGTCAAATATGCTCACACAAGCTAAAACACTTTCATTTCAAGGGAACATGATGTTTCTACTGGAAGCTTTTATTCCTGTTTGGCAGGTTTGGCATGTTTAGGAATCTATTTTTCATCAAACCCTGGAGGGTTATATGGAAAAAAAGGCTTACACTGACATCATGAATACAGGATTTAAGCCAAAAAACTAACAATGAATTCACTTCACTGTGCAAAAGATATTGAACAGCAATATGCACACAAAAATCTATTTTTGAAAAATGAGAAAGGTGAGCATATTTCTCCTCAACTTATGGTTTCTCATGTTATCATGCATTTGAATGTGAAGTGGCTGGAAGACAAAACCAGTGGTCTCAATTTGCAAAAATAGAGATGAGCTCCTTTAACCGTTCTGTTAGTTTGAGCTGTTAATGTAGTTTCTTTTTAAAATTGTAACTTAGTAAGATTTTTTTC
The DNA here is from genome assembly GCF_000334495.1 of Tupaia belangeri chinensis. Classification (NCBI taxonomy): domain Eukaryota; kingdom Metazoa; phylum Chordata; class Mammalia; order Scandentia; family Tupaiidae; genus Tupaia; species Tupaia belangeri. Next base: position 450,690 of record NW_006204563.1, read on the forward strand.
TTGCTTAGGAAATGTTGAATTATTTTGCTCAACCTTATAAGCCATAGGAAATGTCACTAAAAAACTTTGAAAAGAAGTAGCAGAAACAAAAGAAAGATTATATGCAAGGGTAGAAAGAAAGTAGATGTAGGTAGTTTGTTGCTGTGGTATACCGCTGTTGAAATTGAGGACTGTGTAGAGACTTTGAGGCAACACAAGTAATTATAGATTGCTCAAGCAAAGGCGGTTCAATCAGAAGAATGCTTATTTAATGGGAGAAAGTTGGAAGAACCAAAAATAAATTTGGGCCCTGACCCAGTGTGCTACACCAGAGTGCTGGAATCCATGTGGTTCACCCCAGGTTTGGGTCCTGAGTTGACATGGAACACTCTAGGCTTGTGTGTGTCCAAGATCTTGAACTTGAGGCCTAGGGGAAGGAGATTTCAGTGTGATGAGACTCAGTCAATGGTGTCTTTTTTTCTCTCTCAATAAATAAATAAATTTTGGGACCAGCAGTTGGTGTGATGGCTATGTCGCTGGACTCCCATCTAGTTGACCACAGTTTGAGTCGGTGGCTTAAACTGGACCCGGTGGCTTAAACTCATGCTGGGCACGTGTGTGCATGTGCAAGATCTGGAGAGGAGAATGGAGGAGAAGGAGTTGTGGTGTAGCCATCCCCCCGGGGGGTTATTTCTCACTTTCTGTCTCTGTCTTTCTGGCAAGCACAGGTGCCCTATAGCAAAAACTTCTCAAAAAAAGAAAAAGATAAAGAAAAGAAAAGAAAGAAACTTTAAATAAATAAATAAATAGGGTCACTTTTCATTACCAAAATATGTAAGAAAAAAATTATGAACATTCTCTTTGTTTCTTTTTAAAAATTTAATATTAGTTTTTTCCAACACTAAGTTCCTGGTAGAAAAGACTAGAACAATTGAAAATTATATTCGTTTTCAGTGCTGCTGATGAAAGCATATTAAATAATGCTGGAGGACTGAAATTATACATTTCCCTTTGCACCCTTCTCTTACGAAGTTACAAAGGTACAAGAGGTTACTGCAGAGAGGAGGCTTAACCTAGAAATGGAGGGTGACACCACACAAGAAGCTGATTGAACTTATATATTTAAAAAATAACCCGGATTGCAATTCTTAACTTCGGAACTCTGGCAAGGTAGAGGGCTTTTCAAATAATATCACATATACTGATTTATTCTCTTAATACATTCATGATAAATATTAAAACCTCTCTCATCTTTCTTTCTTTTTTTTAAGATAGGGAGCTCACTAAGTCACAATCCTCCTGCCTTAGCCTCTCAGCTAGGGCTAGGGCTAGGTTAGACCAGGAACCTGACATGGGTCTCTCACATGGCCCAGCCTGCAGGAGCACAGCGTAGTAGCAACACATACCCCTGTAGCTAAGATGAATCTCTAAATAATTCCTGAAAGAATCCACTATTTTAAGATACTAATCCATTGAAAATCTGTATATATATTTATAATATATATGTATACATATACATATATATATATATATTTTGTGTGTGTGTATATATATAGGGTAAATTAATGTAAATTTTGGAGGAGGACCTAAGAGAGTTGGACTAGGTTGAAGGTTGAAAAGGAACAATCTAATCTTGGTAAACTGAAAGATTAGGATTAGAACAGTTTGATAGCCATTATTCATTAACAAGAAAGAGTACCAAGATGTATCTAGTACTTTACTTTCTTTGAGAATATGTCCTACAATTTCATCTATTTTCTTCCTTAAAATGTATCCTTACCTTTTTTAATAAAAAATTTTAAAGTTTTTATTTATTTTTCTGTGAGTGTGTCACAGAGAGACAGGGAGAGAATTCCCAGCAAGATCTTGACACTACAATCCAGCCCCAGGTTCAGCCTGCTCCAGATCAGGGGCAAGCACATGTCTGGTGCACCAGGGACGTCTCTGGATGCAAATCCTGAACATTCCCATGTGAATCAGCCTTGCTTAGCATTGTGCTTTACTGCCATGCCACCATCCAACCCCCTTTAGTAGAACTTTTAATGCAAAATAAAATATTTTACACCCATTATGGAAAATTATTTTATTTCTGTGATTTACTTTTTCACAGCCTTGTCCTATGCCTGAGAATTAAATAAGTAAAGCCTTCTTTCTTATCTGGTAGTTTCGCTTCACTTTTTAGGCAAATCACTTAATACAAAATAATCATGTGTACTTATTTATTTTAGTAGATCTTCTTCCCTCTTCTTCTTTGTTTTTTGTTTTTGTTTTTGTTTTTGTTTTTGTTTTTTTTGAGAGGCTTTTGCTATAGAGTGCATATGCTCACTAGAAAGACAGAGAGATACAAAGCGAGAAATCACCCCCCGGGGGGGATGGCCACGCCACAATCCCTTCTCCTCCATTCTCCTCTCGGGATCTTGGGCACACATGTACACATGCCTGGAGTGAGTTTAAGCCACCGAGTCTGGGACATGAACTGTGGTTGACTACATGGGAGTTGGCGACATAGCCATTACGCTAACTGCTGGTCCCTAGTAGACCTTTTTTGCTGGGAACCAGCAGTTAGCGTAATGGCTATGTCGCCGGACTCCCACGTAGTCGACTGCGGTTCGCGTCTCGGACCCGGTGGCTTAAATCTCACGCCGGGCGCGTGTGCGTGCGTGCCCAAGATCCCGAGAGGAGAATGGAGGAGAAGGGATTGCGGTGTGACCATCCCCCCTGGGGGGTGATTTCTTGCTTTCTATCTCTATGTCTCTCTCTGTCTGTCTGGCGAACACACGCGCCCTATAGCAAAAACCTCTCCAAAAAAAAAAAAATGTTTTTGCTTATTTATTTTTTCCATGAGCACGAAAGAGAAAAAAGAGATAATATGCCCAGCAGGGTACTCCAACCTTCAACATTAAAAATGCAATTTTAAAAAAGCAGACAATTTTTACAGTGCCAGTTTATTCAATTTCCTATGTGTTATCTTAATATTACTTGAGATCATTTTATATTCATGTTTATTATAATAGACTAAGTTTAAAAAGTTAGAAACAAGAATTCAAAGTGTCTTAGTGGATAGCCTCCCAAAACTTTGCTCCTTGTTACATTAAGAAATCAACGCCCAAGTGCTTATACCTTCTCATTTCTTCCAAATATAATTGTTTTCCTACTATATAGTGAATACAATTTCTTTGTCCAACATGCCTTAAGTCTTTAAAACATTTATTGCAGAATAAGTTCTAGATGAGTCCTTGCAAATCAGTTTGCAGTCAGGAAAGTTTCTTCGACGCTGGCCTTGCTATTAGGATAGAAGTCAACAGCCACCTTTAAAATGTAGTATAAAAGGTTATGATCTAGGGAACGAGCAGTTAGCGTAATGGCTATGTCACTGGACTCCCACGTAGTTGTCCGTGGTTCACATCCCGGACCCGGTGGCTTAGAACTCACGCCGGGCGCGTGTGCGTGCGTGCCCAAGATCCCGAGAGGAGAATGGAGGAGAAGGGATTGCGGCGTGACCATCCCCCCTGGGGGGTGATTTCTCGCTTTCTGTCTCTATGTCTCTCTCTGTCTGTCTGGCGAGCGCACGCGTCCTATAGCGAAAATCTCTCCAAAAAAAAAAAAAAAAAGGTTATGATCTAGATGTTGAGTATGGTTACATGCATGTTCCATATATGTTCAGCATTTCTCCTCTTAGTCTCTTCTTAATGTTATTTATAGATATCCTAGATATCCTTTTTTGGCAGGACATCATTTATTCTTTTTTTTTTTTTTTAAGAGAGATTTTTGCTATCAGGCAGGTGCACTTGCCAGAAAGTCAGAGAGAGCCAAAGAGACAAAAAGTGAGAAATCATCTCCTGAGGGTCGGGGTGGCCACTCTACAATCCCTTCTCCTCCATTTTCCTCTTGTGATTTTGGGCATGTACGCACATGCACCTGGCGTGAGTTTTAAGCTGTTTGGTCAAGGATTCGAACTGCAGTTGACTATATGGGAGTCCAATGACATAACCAGGGCCCACTTAATTAAATAAAATATTCTGATAAAATACCTACCGTGCGCTTACTATTTCCTTGGTGCTGAATATAGTGTAGTGAATAAGATTAACAAGATACCTGCTACCATGGTATTTACAAGTACAACTTCCCACCCTAATCTCATTGCTTAATAGAGTATAAACCTAGTTAGTTGTTCAAAAGCAAATGAATGCACTTGTGCATATAATACAGCTCTGTCTTTCTATCTATTTTTTAATTGTCAAGGGTTGTGCTCACCAGAGAGAGATAAAGAAACAGAAAGAAAGAAAGAGGGAAGAAGCACCCTCTTTATCTCTTGTTCATTCTCTTGAAATCTTTGAACATGCTTGCACGTGTGCCAAGAGGGCTTTTCAAATCTCCTTGGCCAAGGCTGGAATTGTGGTCGCCATGTGGGTTCTGGCTCCTTTAACCACTAGACTTTGGGGTCAGCCCACTACATGTATATGACTAATCAAGTATAGGAAACTTATAAGAAGGGAATATTTTGATCAAGTTATTTGGAGATTAAGTGCTAGCTGCACTGTTGCTACACTAAAAGTAAATTGTCTTTTTTAAATTTTTTTTAATTCACTTAAGCTTTAGAGGAGAGAGAAAAGGAACTGATGTGCTATGAGGTGTTTCTAAAAATAGAACTTTTAGGCCTCCAGAAATGTTATTTGTTTAAAGTTTAGTCTAAAGTACTAAGAGATTGATATTGATATTTCTGAACTTTATAGGTCACAATTTTTTGTGTGTGAAGTTAATCCAATCTTTTTTGGGGGGTAGAAGGGTATTCAATGGCTAAAAAGTTGACACAGATGAAAGGTTCATTAAGAAAAAGATTAAGTATTATATACACACACAATCAAATATTATGCAGCCTTTAAAAAGAAGGAAATTCTGCCATTTGCAATAACATGGATGATCCTAGGAGCTATTAGGTTAAGTGAAATAAGCCTTCCACAGAAAGAAGAATATCATATGATCTCTCTTATAGGTAGAGTCTAAAAATGTGAAATTCCTAGCAGCAGAGAGTGAAATAGTGGTTACCATAGGCTGGAGGTTGTCAGATTAGGGAGATGCTGGTTAAAGAATACAGAATTTCAATTTGGCAAAAGGAATAAGTTCAAAAGATCCAGTCTACAATACGGTGACTACATTTAATTACAACACATTTTACACTTGAAAGTTACAAAGAGAGTAGATTTTAAGTGCTCTCGCCACAAGAAAATAAGTACGTGAGGTAATAAACATATTAATTAGCTTGATTTAACCATTCTGCAATGTATGTATCAAAATATTATGTACATCATAAACATATACAATAAAAAGGAGTAGAAAGTCATTCACTGTTTTATTATTTTTTTGGAGATGTTTTTGCATAGGGCGCATATGCTCGCCAGAAAGAGAGAGAGAGAGAGACAGAGAGACAGAAAGCAAGAAATCACCCCCCAGGGGGGATGGCCACGCCGCAATCCCTTCTCTTCCATTCTCCTCTCAGGATCGTGGGCATGCACGCACACGTGCCTGGCCTGAGTTTAAGCCACCCGGTCCGGGACTTGAACTGTGGTCGACTACGTGGGAATCCAGCAATATAGCCATTACAGTAACTGCTGGTCCTTCACTGCTTTTCATTATTTATTTGGAATAAAATAATGCTTCAGTAATGTGTGCTCTGCTGAGATGGCCATTGGCCATCAGGAGCAGTGGCCTATGCTGTGCATTGGTCCACTCTTACAACCCTCTATCTAGTGGACATGCCTGACTATAGGTTCCAAAAAGCTCAAAATAGACATTTCCTGTACGTCTTTGCAACCAAGAGTCAGGATGAGAATTAGGTCTAACCAATAATGATTTGCATAAATGTCCAAAAGTAGAAGCAGGGTGTGTGTTGCTTTTTATTTCCCCCTACAGGTAAGATGAGATCTTTGTTTCTAAAGCACTACTTCAGTGTCTATTCACTTCATGGTGTTGAGAGGAAGCTGCGGCCAAAGCAGAGGTGACAGCTAATTCCCAGCTTTCCAGTTTAGGGATTGCTTTTAAAGTGGAATGTTTGTCTTCAATGTCCTCTCAGGCCCTGGGCGTGTCAGTTCTCTTGGCCTCTGTTCCAGCCTAGAGTGCACAACAGTGGCTCTTCCTTTCGTTATTGTTGAAAGTACTTTATTCTCTGTATCAAATCCACCTCTCCTGAATTAAATATTTACATGTGCTTCTGAATAATACAAAAGCGTGTCAGCCAATATCTGTTCTTAACCTCTTGCCATAATAGAATTTCAACTGGTCACATGTCCATCCAATTAAAGACTTCCTTTCATGACCTCCCTCCTGAGAAATTTGACCATGTGTTTAAGTTCTAGACAATGAAATTAAACAAAAATTATATTTAGTATATCTGTCCTTAAAAGGAGAGAATATGAGATGTTCTGACACCTTTTTCCCTTTCCAATCATTATATGATGGCAAAAGTTGAGTGGCTTTCCCAAATTCAGAGACAGAAGCCCAATGTTGAGAGTGGTATAGCTGCCCGCCCTGCCAAAACTGAACTGCCTCATCTAGAAGACATAAAATTCCATCAAATTTCTATCTGGTTGAAAATTGGACTTTATTCTCCTCTCTTATTATTTATTTTTTCTTTTTTTGGAGAGGTTTTTGCTATAGGGCACATGCACTCGCCAGACAGACAGAGAGAGACAGAGAGACAGAACGCGAGAAATCACCCCCCAGGGGGAATGGCCACACTGCAATCCCTTCTCCTCCATTCTCCTCTTGGGATCTTGGGCACACATGCACAGGCACCTGGCATGAGTTTAAGCCACCAGGTCCAGGACTCGAACCGTGGTCGACTACGTGGGTGTACAGCAATTATGCTAATTGCTGGTCCCTCTTATTTTTTTCAAAAGAGGATCTTAATCTTAAATAAAATGTAAATTCATTACTGGTAGTAGGCTTGGTCATGATTTTAAAAAGGAACAAAAAGCAAGGAGGCATTGGCTTAGCTGTGGAAATGAGTGACAAGAAGATATTTCAGACTAGAGAAGTAATGATCTTTATTAAGCTATGACAAAATGATTGGTAAAACTGTCATGAGTCATTCTTAAAAAGGCAGACAACTTGCCAAAAGAACACATAACCTCTAGGAACTGTTTGGGATCATTAAGAACATTGAAAAATCCAGGATGGTCATACATGTTGGCTGTTTCTTAGACAAAGGTCTGTGACGAGATGTGACCAGGTGGGTGATAAGGGATAATTTTAAAGCAGCAGCCTTAGCAGTAAGTAGGCCTTTAACTTTTTCGAGTTCCCACATTAAATCTTTTCAGTTAATGAAGGTCTATTCTAGTTTGAAAGGTCAGGTTAAGGCTGATGCTTTCCTACCTAAACTAATATTTCCAGATAGCTTCAAAGTAGACTCTTTTAAATGGAAAGAGAGCAAAACATGCTGAGCAAAGAAACCAGTAAGTAAAAGAAGATTGTCTGCAAGCATAGCAGTGTGGTCTAGACTAGATCTTTGGTTATGGTTATTTGCCCATGGATCTGACTGTAAGCAACTAGACCCAAAGCATACTGAGTTTTTGAGGGAATTGGATTGATCTGCAAAAGTCAATGTGTGTTTGACCTTTAAAGCAACTTTCAGAGCCTCCCAACTGGCTTTGCAGAATATAGACTACAAAATATGTGCAGCTACTAGGAAGGACTATTTTTCAATTTTCTCTTTAAAAAAGATAATTAGAGTACTCAAACATTTCTGGTAGTGAAATGGATACACATTAGAATAAAGAACACAGTCCTCAAATATTAATATTATGCCAAGATGATGAGTATAAATTAGGATGGTCACAAGAAAACCAGCTTTTATGGTCACTGTGGAAGCTATGGACAAAGAATCTCCCAAGGAAAAGAATATGGGAACTGTAAATGATAAGGGATGAGAGAATTCCTCCTAGGTAACATAAGCAGTGTAATGAAAGAAGTTATTATACCGCTGGGGCATATAATGTTTGAAATTTCTATCCAGTAGAAGTTGATTATGGCCCTAACAAATGAGAGCTGTACTTTTCCTATTATTTTATTTCTGAATAAGACTTCATAATAAAGAGTGCATGTTCGTATAGGGGAAGCAGGTAAGTGGGATGATGTGTACACTTGGGTGTATGGGTGGTAGACTACATGCTGTTGCTCAGTATCCTTTACTCATTCTTTCTATAAAAATGGCCAGTCAGTCAGAGACCATACTTCCCAGACTCCTTTTCAGCTAGATGTGGGAAAATCACTAGTTCTAGGCAATGAAATATGCAAAGACCTGGTGTGTTATTTTTCCAATCATGCCCTTTAAAAAGTGCATGTGTACCTTCCTGTCTGCTCTCTTGGTCCCAACATACACAACTGGGAAATGGGAAATCTATGCTGAGGATGCCATTGCTTTGCTGCTAGTTCTTATCATCATTACCATTATCATTATTATCTTAGGCACAAAAGGTCTTCAAAAAGTTCACGGAGGGACCATCAGTTGGTGTAATGGCTATGTCGCTGGCTGTGTGGCATGGGCATTACCCGCAGGGGGGTGATTTCTCATTTTCTGTCTCTCTGTCTCTCTTTGTCTTTCTGGTGAGCACACATGCCCTATAGCAAAAACCTCTCCAAAAAAAAAGTTCATGGAAAAAGCATACCCAAATAAACTCATACTAACTTGCTCTATCATGTCTAGACATGATGTACATTGAGGTACTAGAAGAATAAGACATCAGTTTGAATTCCGTTAGAAGTGGAGCAAAAACAAACATCAAATTTACGGTGAAGCTTGGCTGGAAGAATGGTAAAATAATGATGATTTATGAAAAGTTAACAGGAACAATGTCCCCAAATCAGCATTTACAGATAGTTAACTCATTTTAAAACGGGATAAGATGATGTTAAAGATGACACCTGCAGTGGCAACTGTTTAAAACAATTTGCCAGGAGAAAATTAATCTTCTTTACGTCCTAATTGAAGAGGACTGATGATTCACAACAGAAATGATGGCCAATGTCATAGACATTGGTTCAGCTTACACAATTCTGATGGAAATTTAAAATTGACCGAATCTTCTGCTTGATGGGCACCAAAACTGTTGTGCTCAGACCAGCTGCACAGAAGAGCAGAGCTCTCAGTAGAAATTTTAGACAAGTGGGATAAAGATCCTAAGGTATTTCTTTGCAGGAGATGACACGTGGATTTACCAACATAACCCCGAAGATGAGGCATAATGAAAACAATGGCTACCAAGAGGTAGAAATGGTCCAGTCAAACTGAAGCAGATTGGTCAAGAGCAAAGGTCATGACGACAGTTTTCTGAGATGCTCAAGGCATTTTTCCTGTTGACTTTCTGGAAGGCTAAAAATTAATATGATCCACTTATTATAAGAATGTTTTGAGAAAGTTAACCAAAGCTCTAGCAGAAAGCTTCATCAGAAAATCTTTCTCCACCACAAAAATGCTGTTTGCTCTTCTTATTAAACAAGGGCGATTTTGCAAGAGTTTTGATGGTACATCGTTAGGCATCACTTGGTTTCCTAATCTTAAAAAAAAATCGTTAAAAGCACCCATGCTTTCTCAGTTAATATTGTAAGAGACTGCGTTAACATGGTGAAATCCTCAGGACTCTCAATTCTTTAGGGATGGACTGAATGGCTGGTATCTTAACTGATGAAGCTGATGTTGAGAAATAAAGTTATATATATATATATATATCAGTTTAATTATTAAAGTTCCTTTGTATATGAGAGACACAGAGAGAGAACATAAGTGAGAGAATTCTGTCTCATTTACATTGCTGTATTTTTGGTATCTTTGTTACAGTGCTTAGATCAAAATTGTATTAACTACCACAGTAAGCATAGATTCAAATAATTATTTTTCTTAGCATTTTATCTGTATCACTTATAAAAAATAGAATCAGAATATACTTAAACTGTCTCCTTTTTTTTTTTTCAAGAGAGATTTTTGCTATAGGGTAGGTGTACTCTCCAGAGAGACAGACAAAAAACAAAATATCACTCCCTGGGGGCATGGCCACATCGCAGCCCCGTCTCCTCCATTCTCCTCTCAGGATTTTGGGCACGTACGCACAAGCATCCAGCATGAGTTTAAGCTATTGGATGTGGGATTTGAACTGCAATCGACTCTGTGGGTTTTCAGTGACGTAACCATTATGCTGTCTGCTGGTCCCCAAACTGTCTCTTTCTAAGAGCAGTTTCAAGGTAAGAATATTATAAAATACGAATGCTCTAAACTTTATGATAAAAATTGTTCACAAATAATTATTTCTAGAAAATTTTAAAATAAAAATTTATCTGCAATATATATATATTGCAGATAAGTGTATATATGTGTATATATATATATATATATCAGACAGAGACAGAATGTAATAAATCACCTCCCGGGGGATAGCCACGTTGCAATCCTGCTCCTCCATTCTCCTCTCAGGATTTTAGGCATGTACGCACACATGCCCCACATGTGTTTCAAACTGCCAGGTCCAGAATTCAAACCATAGTCTACTACATGGGAGTTCAGCAACATAACCATTACGCCATTTGCTGGTCCCTCCACTAAATATTGATGCTACTAATTATTACATTAATTTTGATAAACATTCTATCACAGGTTTACACTTTAGACTACTGTAACTTTCCACATGGTTTGTTATAATACTGAGAAACAATAGTCATACATGAACTACTTGAAATGTGACTTCATGAAGTCTAGGTTTCTGTTCTGAAAAGCAAAACAATAAAAACTGAAAAAAATATCTTAGATCAGTATGTGTATGTAAAATGAATGGTCAACAATGAATACAAAATGCAAAACATAAATAGAAAATTGATTTTAAAAGGCATTCATGTTTTTTTCCTATGTGACAAGATATAGTGAGAAAATTTATCTAATTCTTTAAAAATAAAACAAAAATCTCCTCTATCCTTAACTCTGTTGAATGAAGTAAACTATTCATGTTTCTGAGATATAAGTTCTGAGCATCTACTATGCCTTTTTCCCCTTTTATTCAGGTTTGTCTTTTTGGAGCAGTTCCAGAAAGTTCTCATTGCTTTATGGCTCACAGAATTGCTGGAATGAAAGCAAAAGTGAAATATAAAGTCTGAGAAGTAATGAACAGAAGGTAAAATTTGGCTATTTCCTTGAAAAGGAAAGAAAATTAGTCAAAGCTATCAGATTGAGTATTGGCTATTGTTTTCTTTCTTTCTTTCTTTTTCTTTTTAATGATTGTCTGTGACCACAATGGCTAGATAATTAGAAAATGATACACAAGGGAAGCGGTGGTCAAACTGGAATTGCAGTGTGGACATTGGGAAGGAAATGGATATTTCCAGTCTTTGAGGAGGTCGTGTGCTGCAAGCACCAAGCACAGTGTCCACAGATCACAGACTAGCTAGTCTCCTTTCCTTTCTACATCTATATTCAACTTTCAAGGCTTAAGCTAGGTATTGGGCTGTTGGGAAAGTCATGACATGTATTTCTGTACATTTATATGCAGAAATGTGTCATGACTTTACCGCTGACCCAACAGATAGTACTCTCTTAAAATCTTTTCTTCTGAAATTGCACTGTCCTCGATCCATATCGAGGCATATGTAACATTCTGACTTCTAGCATGTGGGAATATGTATATAAAATATTTTTCTCTCCTACCATGATATATGCTAGAATCTATGCTTTACTTACATCTTGCTCTTGAATATAATAAGCACCGGCAAATATTTTTTCCAATTATCGCAGAAAAACTTTCCTAATATATTTTCCAAAACAAGCTCATCCCATGGGCAACCACTGTCTAAATTTCTATGACGAGGTTCAGGACATGCTACCTAAATTATGGCATCGTGGCATTTGAGGAAACAGCAGAAGCAAGAAAGTCGTTCTCTGACTTTCTCCAGCCCTTCTCCCCTGAAGCAGGTCATAAAAAAGTTCTCTGCTCTTCCTCTAAAGGAGGTCAAAAGAATTTGTTGGAATTCTTCATTCTTTCCATACTCAGAGGAAAGAAATGTTGTCGTCTCTGAAAACACAGGAACGCATAATAGAATCTAAACAAACAGGCCCTGCTAAGTTCTCCCCAGTTTATTACCACCACAGCATACATTCCCTTTTGTCCTCTAATCATATTTCTGCATGACTGTCCATTTCATCAAACTCAGAATAGAAATAGTGTCCCTAGTGTTTCTTTGAGTCTTAATTTCTGAAAGTCCTATGCCACATGAAACTTTCATTAAATACATTTGTATGCTTTTCTTTCATTAATCTTTAATATAAGTGCCTCAGCTATGAACCGTGGGATGGATGAAGAAAAGATATTACTTCTTCTCCTCTATACACTATCATCATTATATTATTTCCACCTTTATAGAGCTTCTGGATTATGCTGTCTTGTATGAAGAGTCTTTGCTCTGCTCTGGCAGCCAGTGAACATCCTGGCATCTCAATTTGATCATTTCGGGGTTGACTGCAGTGGGGGTAGACAGGCTTACTCTGCAAGCAAAACTGAGTTCAGGAGTTCGTACTAGGTTTGTTCTTTGGCTTTAGTTATGTTAAAAGAAAAATAATCCAGCCAATTTAATAGAGTAGGGTTTTAATAAAGCAAATTCTAACACGATTTAAATCAGGTAGTTGTCCCCAAACTTCTGGACAGCTCCAGCCAGCCTGTGATCAACTTAGTCTTTTAAGTTGGCAGAATAGGAAAGTGACGTGTGCAGTAAAAGGAAAGTGTCTACACAAAACATAACAGAGGGAGTGAAGTAGAGAAATCATTGGCTACATTCTGAAATTTGTCTGTACTAACACATCTGTGTGGGAGTCCAGTGCTTTAACCACCATGCCAGCTAGCCCCAATATTTATCTTTTTAAATGAACTCTTGCCTTCTAAATATAAGAGTTTTCATTTGACTGATGAATAAATTCTTGTTGCTGATATGAAAAAAGAAGTGTTGTAATATGTATAATCTCATGCAACATCACAAATATTCTTGATTTGTCTTTGCATGGAAAATCAATCAATTCTTCACATTCAAATTTTTTTTTTTCTTGAGAGATTTTTGCTATAGGGCGTGTGCGCTCGCCAGACAGACAGAGAGAGACAGAGAGACAGAAAGCGAGAAATCACCCCCCGGGGGGGGATGGTCAAACCTCAATCCCTTCTCCTCCATTCTCCTCTCAGGATCTTGGGCACGCACGCACACGCGCCAGGCATGAGTTCTAAGTAACCGGGTCTGGGACGCAAACCATGGTCGAATCCGTGGGTGTCCAGTGACATAGCCATTACACTAACTGCTGATTCCCTTCACATTCAAATTTAAATACCTCCACAATGTCACATCTCACTTGGAAAAGCTTTCTAAGAATTCTAAACAGAAAATTACAGAATTACTAGAATTTTTTTCTTCACTGAAGAAATGCTTTTATTTTTCTGCATTTTTTTAGCCTCTTTTTATACTTACTAAAATCTAAAGTTTCATAAAAGATTTACTTTTAATATCACTGGAAGAGTATACATGTCCATAATTAAGTTTCTGGTTTTTATATATTAATTATCTGATTTTACATATAGTTTGCATATAATACCATTGTATAGCATCACATATTACTCAAATACATTTATAAATTGACTTTATTAGAAATCAAAACAAGTTGGTATATTCTTATGTAAAATTGGCCTACTTTTCTAACATATCACTTTTTAATTTTGTCCGTTTTGTTTTAATGCAGGTTGTTGTGCTGCTAGATTTCCCAGACAATAAGTTAGGCATGGATATAGGAAAATATTTAGTTTTCAATGCTAGCAAAGAAAGGGCAGCAGCTCATTTATTTGATTTGAATATCCACTCTCCAGAATTTAAGTTAACTTGAATGTTAATGAATGCACATCTGCTCGGTTTCAGATGCAAAAGAAAATCCTAGCTTTTTAACTATTCTAGAGCGCCACCTTCTGGAAATAAAATGCTCCTCTAAAAGTCAAAAAGCAATTCAGTGTGATTATGAAATTCAACTTAGTTATGTAATAAGGAAGAAAATCATGCCCTATAAGAACTGTATATTTCTTTCAATCAAATGATTTTTCCCTTAAAAGATTAGAGTTTAAAAGGATACTGAAAAATAGATAAAATTCAGAATAAAAAAATATTTTCAATCACTCACTAGGAATAACACTTTATGAACTCCACTTTTTGTTCTGTTAGACCTATATAACAGAATTGTTCTGCTTTCATAATATGTGGTGGTTATATCTTCTAACAGTACATAGACATGTATAGCACTACTGTTACCATCAGTCGGAACGAGCTAAACTAGCAATTTCACTTAATATGCTTTAAACTAATGAATAAACGTTTTGTTTGCCCAAGACAGGAAACATTCATCCTTTTTCTTACTTAATTTATTTTATTTTGTAATGGTTTTTGTCTTAAGGTATGTGTGAGTTTTCGTTTTGTTTTGTTTTGTTTTTGAGAGATTTTCGCTATAGGGCGCGTGCGCTCGCCAGACAGACAGAGACATAGAGACAGAAAGCGAGAAATCACCCCCTAGGGGGGATGGCCACACCACAATCCCTTCTCCTCTTGGGATCTTGGGCACGCACGCACACGCACCCGGCGTGAGTTTTAAGCCACCGGGTCCGGGACGCGAACCGCGGTCGACTACGTGGGAGTCCAGCAACATAGCCATTACGCTAACTGCTGGTTCCCAATGTGTGTTTGCCAGAGAGAGAGAGAGACAAGACTGGGAGTGAGAACTTGAGAAATCACTCCTTCTAGGGGAAAGGCCATGCTGCAATCGCTTTTCCTCCATTCTCCTTCTAGGATCTTGGGCACATACACACATATGCCCAGCATGAGTTTCAAGTCCCTAATCCTTGACTGGAACTGTGGTTGACCATGTGAGAGTTCAGCAACATAACTGCTACACCATCCGCTGGCCCCCTGACTTTTAATGATAATGAATCATTTAAACTTGTGATTAGAGTTCAAATTTGAGTCCAGGGCACCCCCCCAAATTTATCATCTTCAAGAAAATATTTTTTTTCACTATGATATTATTAAAAAAAATTAAAGGAATCATTGATAGCTTTCTGTTGAAAACTTACTGTGGTTAAGATAAAAATGTAAAGAAAATTTCAAAAATGATCATTCTATTTCTGATATTTTACTTATTTGGGATGAGAAGTGTTAGTATAAATTTTAATTATTATTTTTTTTTAGATTTTTTTTCCCCTATAGGGTGTATGTGCTTGCCTGAGGAAGACAGAGAGAGAAGTAAAGTGAGACATTACCCCTCGCCCGCCAGAGGGGATGGCCATGCCCCAATCTCTTCTCCAGTTTCCTATTTGGGACATGCAAGCACACATGCCTGGTGTGTTTTTCAAGCCACTGGATCCAAGTCTCAAACTGTGAAGGTGATCATGTGAGATCCAGCCGCCTTAACCACAACACAACCAGCTGGCCCCAAAGTTTCACTTTTTAATGAAAAAATGTTAGCAGAGGGTATTTAAATGTCAAATTCTCATTTAATTTCTCATTCCGGTTGCTCGAAAACTACATAGAAATATTCTTGTCAAATCTTTTTTTTTCGAGAGATTTTTTTCTAGAGAGTATATGTGCTTGCCAGAAGCAGAGAGGGAAAATGTAAAAAATCACCTTCCAAGGTGGATGGCCACACCACAATGTCTTCTCTTTCATTCTTCTCTCAGGATTTTGGGCACACAGGCACAAACACCCATCATGAGTTTTAGGCTGTCAGGTCTGGGACTTGAACCATGGTTGACCATGTGGGAGTCCAGTGACTTAACCACTACACCACCTGCTGTTCCTAACTTGTCAAATAATTTTAATAGTATACAAACTTTTTGGTTACATGTGGAAGAGCAAATTTACTAGACATGAAAATTCACTTCTGTCCATGGCAGGCATCACTGACTGATCTTGACTCTCTCTCGTAAGCCAGGAGGCAATTTATACAATATATTTCTTCTAACAGGTACTCACAATAGAATAGAGATAAAACTTACTAATTATCCAAGGAGCATGAGAAGGATTAAAAGGAAAATACTTGTCATGGAAGTGAGGGGGAAAGAAGAACAAGATATTAATGTTGAAGGAAAAGTGGAAAACTGGTCGCTGTATTGAGTAATTCGAGTTGGCAAAGGAGAGCTTATTTTCAATTAAATTCTACCATTGGATAGTTACTCTTCTTCAGCAGTAAATACCCTTGAAAGATCAAAAACAATACTACTCCAGTCATTAGCAATTTCATCATCTTTATTTGTAAAAAACATCAGATATTTTAGGAACTTTTTTTTCCCTCTGGATTAGAGTGGGTGGCAGTGATGGTGATGTAATAAAGTAAACCGAATTTCTGAGCACTGTGAGAGCAATCCAAAGAAAACAATTATCACAGGTAAAGAAAAACTAAATTGATGACATTGTCAGAGAAGAAATCCCCAAACCTTCAAGTTCAGC
>NW_006204563.1:467193-475073 GCF_000334495.1 Tupaia belangeri chinensis
TCCAGATACTATTTCACGTGCTCAGGATACAGAGACTTTGTGTAGAAATCCTAATAACAAAAAGATCTCACTGAGTCAGAGACCTGTGCTTAAGTGTAGGTGACTGGAAGGAAGCTTTGCATTAATTTGCTATTATGCCTGAAGTAGTACAGTGGGTCAAAATTGAGAACTTGCAAATAAAATGAATATATATTAGAAGTAAATGTAAAAATACTACCCAGTGTGTCAAAGCAGAGGTAAAATAAATCACCTCAAAGAGACATGACAAGAATAAGACATACCCAGAACTGTTTTTGTTTTTTGTTTGTTTGGAGAGGTTTTTGCTATAGGGTGTGTGTGCTCGCCAGAAAGACAGAGACATAGAGACAGAAAGTGAGAAATCACCCCCGGGGGGATGGCCATGCCGCAATCCCTTTTCCTTCATTCTCCTCTCGGGATCTTGGGCACGCACACACACATGCCTGGCGTGAGTTTAAGCCACCAGGCCTGGGATTCGAACTGTAGTTGACTACATGAGAATTTAGTGATATAGCCATTATGCCAACTGCTGGTCCTGCCCTGAAGTATTTTATATGTATTGTACAACTGGACATATACAAAGAATATGAAGCTCTTAATGGGGATGACATAAGTGAAGAATATGGTGATCTCAAGGGAGACCTAGAGGAAAGGAGGATCTAAGAGGGACCTTAAGGGGGGATTATATAGCTTGACAAATACAAAGAATATGATGATCTTAAGCATACGAAAACCTGCCCATGGAAGGAAAGTTGAGGAAACTTACCCAAAATTGTTAATAGATAAAGCTTATACTATTTGCAATTTGGTCTTAGGATAGGGAGAGAGAAAGAGAGGGGTCAGCTCTGTGGCCTGGTGGTTATGGCAGCTGGGTCTCTCATGACCAGCTGCTTCGTTTGAGTCCTGAACCTGGTAGCTTGAGAAACATGCAGGCAACTGTGCTTGCATGCCTAAAATCCTGAAGGGAGAGAGAGATGGAGGAAAAGGGATTGCTGTGCACCATGGGGTGCTTTCTCCTTTCTCTCTCTCACTCTGTCTCTCTGTGAGAAAGAGACATGCCCTCTGGCTAAAAACAAAAAAAAAACAAAAATTACCCATTAAAAAAAAAATACAGAGAGGGACCAGCAGGTGGCATGGTGTTAAGGAGCTGGACTTCCACATGGCCTATGGCCGTTCAAGTCCTGGATCTGGTGACTTACTTTCTCGCTCTCTCTCTTCCTCTCTCTCTCTCCTGTGAGCACGTGTGCCCTATAACAAATTTAAATAATAATAAGTAAAATTTAATAAATCATTCCTTTTTTAAAAAAAGGACAGATTTACAGGCATATATTGGGTCGTTAGGAAAGTCATGACAATTTTTTCTGTTTTTCTGTGCAAAAATGCATCATGACTTTTCCAATAACCCAATATAGCTTAAAAATTCCAGGGTAGGGCTGACTTCAGACACTATTTGAACTAAGAATTCAGTCCCATTGCCAGGACCAAGTCTTTCCTCTTGCCTCTGCTTTCTGCTGTGTTTCTTCCATTCTCAGGTGTCCTTGGCAGCTCCCTGATTGAATTAAAATAGTTCCTGCTTCCTAGCAATTCTGACAGTTTCGAGGCTTACTGATTCTGATTGTCCTTGTTTCTTTCCCTGTAGATGTCGGGCATACCACAAAAGAGATGTCCTCACGTGTACCGTGGGAGACGAAACCAGACTCTTTCGAGTATTAAAACTGTATAATTTAAGCCTAGATTTCCTGGTTTCCTAGTTCTGGGAGTTATCACTAGATGTTCTTTCTGCCCACCACCCCCAAAAATCTATTTGGGAGACAGGGAATGATAGTTCCCTCTGAGGCATTAATAATAAACACTGGCATCTTAAAAGCTGTGAGAAGTCTTGTGGTGAAGAAGCAAATTTCTAGAATTTATTGAATACACATTATGTTTTACACAGCATGTCATTTTCCTTCATCAAGCCATTGTGATAGGTTTTGGAAAATCGTGTGATAGATTATCTCCAGCATAAAAATAAATGAATCTTGTTATCTTAGTCTATTGCTATTAAATATTTAAATTATATCCTCCCCTCTTTTTAAAAAGTTTCTTTCCTTCATGAAATGGAGGAAGGGGAGGTAGGGTGGGCCATGACAGGTTCTTGTCACACCAAGATACTTCCTATGGCCTTGCAGTGAGGCTCACAGGTGCACCGGGACTGTTCGGGTCAACCTGAGATCTAAGCCATGGTCCTTCCCATATGACTTCAGTACTATGCACAGCACCCCACCATCTGTGGCACTGTGGCTGGGCCAATAATGTTCCCCTTTTTAATACATCAAGTCTGCCAAGCAATCATTTGATTAAATTTGAATTTCTGTGTACATCTGCCTGTGAGGAGAGACAGCCCTAGGCTTGTCCATTGAGAATTCTGGTCTGCATGGCAGTCATACTGCTAATGGTAAATTACTAAATTGGACTTAGTTTTAGACCTCAGACTTAGAATTAGAAGTATTGTGCATTTTCCCTGAGAGAAGGATGAACTGTATGGTAGTAAATTTCGACAATGAACCTTGGCACGTTCAACTAGTTAAGCCTCACTGCAAAGCCACAGAGAGGGCAGCCAGCTACCCCACATTGGCTGTACCCGACTGTCCTTTTGAGAATTTGCCTTGACTTGCAATTTGCTAGTTGCAGGTTATGCAAGGGGTAGGTAAAGCAATGTTCTAATAAACTCAGTGGATCTTGTAAAGGGTTTGAATTTTTTTTTTAAATACTAAAGATTTAATTTATAAATAAAATTTATTTCTCAGGTAAAAGTTTAACTTCTTTTCATTTTAACTGAGTTCTTGGGTGTTATTTTCATAGAAAAGACTTTTAACTTTTAGAAGTAAGTATTGTACTAATTATTTCAAAGTTTTTTTTTTAATATCCTGAAAATTAATTTTGTTCTTTCTTTTCTATTTCTCTGTGTGTGTGTGTGAATAATTTCCTTTTAGGGCTTTTACCTTCATTTATTTGCCTGTATGATAACTTTTTAGCAATTTATCTACAACTTCCAAAATTCCAACTTTTCATACTGCCTAACGTTAGAGTCTATAATTTCTCATTCACTAAGGATTTGACTGGGGCTGACTACACTGGGATTATTTCAGTATTCTTTTATTTTCTTTTTAGGCTTCACCATTAATTTACGATTCTATTGCCTCTACTGTCCGGCCGTTTTCTGTTCTGCTAAGTACTGTGAAATTTGGGAGAAAATGTTTTTCTTCTTTTAGACATGTTTTTGGCAGGTAAAGTTATTTGCCTTGATGTAATATATTTGGTTTACCCACATTAACTTGGCAGCTAATTTTTATCACTATTTTATACTAAACTCATATAATATAGCTCCTGTGTCTCACAGTTATTATCACAGTGTACTTTGCACTGTAATGGTTACTTCATTGCCTCCTATTGAACATAAGCTCCTGAACACAGCAGTTCAATCATAATTCTCTTGATACTCCTTTTATCTAATGTAATACCCAGAACATAAAAATTCTCAGATTATATTGTGAATTAGAGAGTTTTAAAAATAGTTTCTGAGGTTTCTAGCTTTTTTCCCCCCATATAACCAATTTATATTATTAAAATGCAAATTTGGTGTGAAGCCCAGTGTCACAATTGAAATTTCTGAATTTGAAATTCTGTTTGTAACTGGAGGAACCATAGAAAATGGAAATCTATTGGGGCCGACAAGTGGCATGGTGGTTAAAGGTGCTGGACTCCCACATGGCCAACTATGGTTCACATCTCGGACCTGGTTGCTTGCTTTCTCACTTCCTCTCTCTCTGTGTGTGTCTCTCTGATAAAACTGGAAAATAATAATGATAATAATAATAAATAAAGTTAAATAAAATAATTCTTTAAAAAAAAAGGAAATCTATGATAAAATGAAAGCCACTTTCATAAACTAGTAGATGAAAAAACCTGAAGGTCTGTACTATGGACTTCATTTTCTTGAGAGTTTAGCATGTACTCTCACTAATGATTATTCTTTAACTATATGCTGTGATTAAAATGTCTAAGTTAACTAGGATTTTAATATTTTCATTTTACTTTCTTCTCTCTTTGAATTTGAATTGTACTTTGAACCAGGTAGAAGTCAAATACTGATCTGACCAGTTTAACCTTTTTGAGTTTACAATGCTCTCTCTGAAAGAAGAGCTCTGAAATGAGATCCTCAACAATTAAATTAAAATATTAATTATTCTTGCTGTTCTATATGCTTTCAAAAACTGTTATCCAGGAAAATGACCTTTGAAATGAACTATACACACACACAAACACACATACATAGAGGAAAACTTCACTTACAGAATTCTAATTCCATTTTTGAATAAATAATTTAATAATTATTCAAGGATTTCTATGATTACGTAAACCAAACACCCTTAATATTGAAAACTTCACCACAGAGAATATTTTATGATACATTGCATAGTCATATTACTTACCTTATATTTTCTTCCTTTTAAGTATCATTTTTCTTGCCACTAGAAATGCCAGAAGCTTAGCAGCTCATTTCTGTTTAATGATTCACTAAAACACTATGAAAGGAGTTTTGTTCACTGTTGACTTTATCTTATCAGTTGTTGCACTCACACAACTACATGTTCCCTTGATGTGTTTGACCACTTGGGTGAATGGCGTGAGAACTATCAAAATCATTTTCTCTAATCTCCACTAACACTATTGACGCATGTTCTCTATACAACTAAACTGGTACTAGCAATAATCTACTTGTTTAAACTCTCACTAACTCCCTCTTTCACCAACCCCCATGGACTGCAATCGGGGATCAAAGCTATAAAAAGATTTTTATAAACTTCTGTTAAAAATTTTATTATTTTATGAGATTCTCCCCATCATTTGTCACTACCTACCTAAGATCTAAAACTCCCTTTGATGATTCAGCAAAGTTTGAATTAAAGGTGTACAGGGTAGCTTTGTCATATTCTTTTCTATAAATAGATTTCCATATTCAAAATTAAATTGAGAAAAATTATAATTTCTATTATTTATTTTAAAAATAAATCATTACACAGGACCAGCAAGTGGTGTGGTGGTTAAGGCGCTTGGACACTCCCACATGGCCAGCCACGGTCTGAGTCCTGGACCTGGTGGCTTGATTTCTCACTTTTTCTCTCTCTCACTCCCTCTCTCTCTGTGTCTCCCTGGAGTCAAACGAAAATAAGTGATGAATAAATAAAAGTAAATAAAAATTTAAAAAATAAAATAAATCATTACATGCAAAATAATAGCACATTGTAATGAAAAAGTAAAAATAGTTCTAAAAACAAAAATATTTTTAAATATTTCTACAATGTCTAGTTTAACAGACAGATGGATTCTGATATCTACTTCTGAATTTAATCTGTTGCAATATAGTGTTCTGAATTCAGCCTTACTCAGATAGGTAGTTGGAAGGAGAACTATTTTAGTAGCTTTTTCAGATCATCATAACTATCATTTGACATTACACCAAAACTCATCAAATAGTAACTTACTAAATGCTAATTGTAATATGGAATCTGTAATCCTATTACACTTTTTGCACACTAATATTAAAGCTTATCAGTTTAGGGGCCAGCAGGTAGCAAATTTTTAAAAATGTGCAATAGGGCCTGTGTGCTCAACAGAGAGAGAAAGGGAAAGCAAGAAAGCAAGCCACCAGTTTCGGGACTCAAATCACAGTCGTCCATACGGAAGTCCAGTACCTTAACCACTACTGGACTTCTACATGGACAATTGCAGCTTAATTCCCAGACCTAGCAGCTTGAAAATCATGCAGGGCACATGTGCATACATGGCCAAAATCCCGAGAGGAGAATAGAGAAGAAGGGATTGGAGTGTGGCCATCCCCCCCAGATGGTGATTTCTCACTTTCCCTCTCTGTCGAGTGTACATTCCCTATGGCAAAAAAACCTAAAAAAAAAAAAAAAAAAAAAAAAGAAAAAGGGCCAGCAGATGGTATAATGGTTAAGGCGCTAGACTCTCCATGTGACTGACCATGGTTCAAGTCCTGTACCTGGCAGCTTGAAACACACCAGACACATGTGTGGGCATGCCCAAAATCCCGAGAGGAGAATGGAGGAGGAGGGGTTGTGGCATAGTCATACCCCCCCGGGGGGGGGTGATTTTTCACTTTCTGTCTGTCTCTCCAGTGAGCACTTGTACCCTACAGCAAAAATCTCTCAAAAAAGAAAACTTAAAGTAAAAAGAATTTATCAGTTCATCTCGCACTGAATCTTTTACTCATACATAATTTTGTCAACATTAAGCAAAATATTGATTTACTAACTTATGCAATGTTCCAAATGTGAATACACTTCATTACATAAGATCCAAAACCGAATCACATTTGTTGATATCACTACTAGCCTAAGTGTTTGAATATAGGGAACACAGAAAGAATGAATATGAGGAGAATGGAGATGAAGGGGTTGTGGCATGGCCATCTCCCCTTGGGGGGTGATTTCTCACTTTCTCTCTTTCTGTTTCCCTTGGTCTCTTTTCAGGGAACACCCACCTTGTGGAATAAAACAATAACAAAAAAAAAAAAAAAAGAAAAGAAAAGAAAGAAAAAGAAAAGGGGTTAGTTCAGCTTTGGAGTCAAAAACAATTGAACATTTGCTTTTCCTAGATAAAAATGTTCATACTTTGATATGCAGTAAGAGTGCTTTATGTAAAAGTCCCACATAATTACACAGAGTATTAAAAGAACTTGCATTCAAGGGTGGAGCCTGCATAAAAATGATTACACTGCTTCATCAGATTTTATGAAAATATTTTCACGCTTTCATTCTTAATAAAACTGTTTTTGTAACTCTCTTGGCATGCCAGTGAGGAAAACAAGAACTATTAGAAAAATCTGGAGTCATTTCCTTGATTTGTGAGAGCAGTTTGACTCACAATTACAATTTTACTTTCAATGCAATTCTTTTTAAAAAAAATATTTATTATTATTATTATTATTATTTTTAATTCGCTGTAGGGCATGTATGCTCACCAGAGGGAGACACAGAGAAAGAAAGAGAAAGGGAAAGTGAGAAAGTAAGCCGCCAAGTTCAGGACTCAAATTGCAGTTGGCCATGTGGGAGCCCGTGCCTTAACCACTATACCACCTGCTGGCCCTTTCAGTGCAAATTTTAAGGACGTGAAAATGGAAAATAACATTATTTGATTTGATAAAAACTGTTCTGATCTCAGTGACCTGTAAAAGTGTCTGGAACCTACCATATTTAGTGATATCACTTTGAGAACTACTGGTCAAGTGAAAAAAACTTCCATCCAGAGTTAGGAGATCTATGGGGTAGCTGAGCTTTACTGAAATTATAGGTAAATTTCTTAAAATATTAACTTATTAATTTCAGTTTCTTCATATAGAACCTATGAACATGTAAAGGTTCCCTTGGAATAATAACATATTGTGATATTACTGGAAAATATGTCTGTGTGTATATATGTATACACATACATATCCTGTTTATCATTTCACATTATTGTGATTCATAGATATTGCGTTGTTTTTTTTGTTGTTGTTAGTTTTTTTTTGCAAACTAAAGGTTTGCAGCAACGCTCTTTCAAGCAATCCTGTGGGCACCATTTTCCCCAAAGCACATGCTCACTTCATGTTTTTGTGTCAAATTTTTGTAAGTCTCTCAATATTTCAAACATTTTCATTGCTATTGGATCCTTTATGGTGATCTGTGACCACTGATATTTCCTGTTATTATCACAGTTGTTTCAGGGACCATGAACCATACCCATATAAGACGGTTAACTTAATCAATGTGTGCGCTCTGACAGTTCCATCGCCTGGCAGTTCTTCCACCTCTTTC
>NW_006204563.1:475104-501755 GCF_000334495.1 Tupaia belangeri chinensis
TTCCCTTTCCTCAGGCCCGAGACAACAATTTTGAAGTTAAAGCCTGTTAATAGCCTTACAATGACCTCTAAGTGTTCACATAAAAGGAAGAGTAACATGTCTTTTGCTTTAGAGCAAAAGCTAAAAAATGATTAAACTTAATGCACAAGGCATTTTGAAAGTCAAGATCAGCCAAAGGTAGGCTTCTGGTGCCCAACAGCCAAGTTACAGAGGCAAACAAAAAGTTCTTGAAGGAAATTCAAAGCACTGTTCTAGTTAACACACAAATGATAAGAAAGTGAAATAGCCCTTATTGCTTAAACGAAGAAAGGTTTAGTGATGGGGACAAACGATCGAACCAGCTACAACAGTCTATTAAGCCAAAATCTGATCCAGAGCAAGGCCCTAACTCTCTTCAATCTACGAAAGCAGGTGAGGAAGTTGCAAAAGAAAAGTGAAAGCTGGCAGAGGTCGGTTTCAAGATTTAGAAAAAGAAGTCATCTCCATAACATAAAAGTGTAAGGGGAGGGCTGGCTGGCAGATGGCATGGTGGTTAAGGCATTAGACTTCTACATGGCCGAGAGGTTTGAGTACCGGACCTGGCAGCTTGCTTTCTTGCTTTCCCTCTCTCTTTATCTGTCTCTCTATGGTCAAGTAAAATAATCATCATAATCATAAATAAAATACTTCTTTTTAAAAAAGTGCAAGGGGAAGCAGTAAGTGATGATGTCGAAGTTAAAGCAAGTTATTCAAAAAATCTAGCTAAGGCAACTGATGAAGGTTTTATACTAAAAAAAACCCCAGATTTTAAATGTAGATGAAACAGCTCTAAAGTGGGAGAAGATGCCATCTAGGACTATCACAGTTAGAAAGGAGAAGTCAAGGCCTGCCTTCAAAGTAAAAACTATCTTGATAGAAGTTAATGCAACTGGGAACTTTACATTGAGGCCAATGCTAACTTATTATAATTCTGAAAATTTTAGAGCCTTGACAATGAGGCCTTTGCTCTAGAAATGGAACAGCAAAGCCTGGATAACAGCACATCTGCTCACAGCGTGATTTACTGATTTTCTTTTTTTTTAGAAGTTTTTTGTCTTTGGGTGCCTACACTTGCTGGAGAGAAAGAGAGACAGAGACAGTGAGAGCGAAAGTGAAAAATCACCCTTCAGGGGAGATGGCCATGCCGCAATCCCTTCTCCTCCACTGTCCTCCTGGGATCTTGGGTATGCAAGCACATGTGCCCAGCATGAGTTTCAAGTCACCAGGTATGGAACTCTAACTGTGGTCAGCCATGGGGAAGCCCAGTAACATAATTAGACTGGCCCCATGTACTGTACGTTTTAATCCCACTGTTAAGACCTACTACTCAGAGAAAAAGATTTCTTTTAAGGTATTTCTGCTCACTGATAATACACCTGATCACTCAAGAGTTCTGACGGAGAGACATGAGGAAACTAATGTTGTTTTCATGTCATGCCTGTTAATACAACACTCACTCTGTAGCCACTGGAAGAAGTTAATTCCAACAGTAATGGATGACTTTGAGGAGTTCAAGATTTCAGTGAATGAAATAATTGCAGATGTGGTCAAAATAGCAGAAACTAGAGTTATAAGGGGAGTCTAAAACTATGACTAAATTGCTACAATCTCATTACAAACTTAATAAATGAAGAGTTGCTTCTTATGGATGGCAAAAAAAGTGGTTTCTTGAGATGAAATCTACTCCTGGTGAAGATGCTGTGGCCATTGTTAAAAAGACTATATATTTATTTTTAAATAGTATAGAAACGTAGCTGATAAAGCAGAGGGAAGGTTCCAGAGAACTGACTTCAGTTTTGAAACAAGTTATGTGTGGGTAAAATGTATCATAATTATTCAAGCTACAGAAAAATCTTTAATGAAAGGAAGAGTCAGTGAGGCAAACTTCATTGTTACAATATTTAAAGAAATTCTACAGCTCCCCCAGCCTTCAGCCACCACCACCCTGATTAATCAGCAGCCATCAATATTAAGGCAAGACCATCACCTGTGAAAAGACTGTGACGTGTGAAGGCTCAGAGGATTATTCTCATGTTTAGTGACCACCAACCACAAGAGAAAAGGAAATAAAAATTTTGGTTCTGTGTTTTTAGGTGAGAAAAAAATAATGTCTCCCCTTGACAAATCAACTATAAATTATAATTTATAATTCTAAATCAATTATAACTTAAAATTAAAAGTTATATAAATACAACCCCCTGTGTGTTCCAACAAATGCCCAAAAAAAAAAAAAAAAAAATCCTAACCCAGAGATACCCTTGAATACCTGTAACATTACTCATAGAACTCACAACTTACAGTTCAGGCTGTAAGGGATTTGACAGAAAAAAAGAAAACATGACAAGCTTCGATAAAGAGGAGCTTACAGTTAAAAATAAACTGTAACACAAATGAATTAACAAAGTACCGTGAAGGAATCATCATATACAACGAAGAAAAGCCCAAATAGTGAGATAATGGAGCTAAATTCAAACAATGAAACTAATTTAGCATGTATAAAATGATTAAAGCAATAAAGGAAGGCATAAAAATATAAGGATAGAATAAAATATGAGAGGAGAGAATAAAATCCTATAAAAATAGAAATGTTTTTTAAAATATAGATCTTTAGGGAAAGCAGATTTAAAAAAATAGCCATATTTGAAATGGAAAAGTATAATCAAAATAAAATATAGGACATCAATGAATGGACTAAACTGCAGATTAGCAGATTTGACATAACTAAAGCAGTAATTACTAATTCCAAAGGAGTTGTGAGACAATTGCCCAGAATGGCAGCACAGATATATAATAAAATAAAGTTAAAAAATCTGAAATAGTGGGACCAGCAGTTAGCGTAATGACTATGTCGCTGGACTCCCACATAGTCGACTGCGGTTCACATCGTGGACCCAGTGGCTTAAAACTCATGCCGGGCGCATATGTGTGCATGCCGAAGATCCTGAGAGGAGAAGAGATTGCGGAGTGGCCATCCCCCCTGGGGGTGATTTCTCGCTTTCTATCTCTCTGTCTCTGTCTCTGTCTGTCTGGCGAGCGCACGCGGGTCTTTGTTTGTTCGGGGGAGCCCCCGCCCCTAAAAAAAAAAAAAAAAAAACTCTAAAAAAAAAAAATCTGAAATAGCTAAGAGACCTGAAAATAAATAAAACATTTCTTATAGGGGTTTCAAATAGGTAGAACAAAAAAGTTTTCAGGCAGAAATTTTTCTAAAATATAAAGCCAATTTTTTTTTTTTTTTCAGATTTAGTGAGTTTAAAATATGGCTTTAAGGAAACAAACCAAGTGCTACGCAATATAGGTAAAAATAAATTCAAATCTAGATACCACTAAAAATATAAATACCCGTTTATTTTATGAATGGAAAGAAAATAATCTTAAAAGTTTGACAAAGACATCCTAAAAGTACCAAAAGAAGTTTAATTAATGGAATAACATTCTCAGATTATTGAGAGGAAGTGATAAAAACAATATTGTATACTACGTTACACTACTTCACTTTCAAGAAGTAGAGAAAAGAGCATTTTCAACAAACTGTCACCAAAGAAATACTGAACTGTATATTGTAGGAAGCACGGGCAGGCAATGAACACAGTAAGAGCAGATATAAATAATCAGCACATTTAAACATGTCAGCATTGATTGCAATGATAACAATAATCAGATAATCGGTTCTGGAGGTTTAAAGATAAGGTAAGATAACATAATAAAAATTAAATGAAAGATGGTTCAAGTCCTGGACCTGGCGGCTTGAAACCCACATTGACTGACTGTGTTTGTGTGTGTGTCCAAAATTCCAGGGGGAGAATGAAGGAGAAAGGGAAAGGAGAAGGGATTGGGGCATGGGCATCTCTCATGGGGGATGATTACTCACTTTCCTTCTTACCATTTCTCTCTGTCTCCAGCAAGTGCATATACCCTATGTCAAGAACCTTAAAAACGAACAAGCAGATTTAAAAAGCAGTGATTTGCGGGACCAGCAGTTAGCATAATGGCTATGTCACTGGTCTCCCATGTGGTCGACCAAGGTTCGAGTCCCGGACCCAGTGGCTTGAAACTCATGCCAGGCGTGTGTGCGTGCGTGCCCAAGATCCTGAGAGGAGAATGGAGGAGAAAGGATTGCGGCGTGGCCATCCCCCCTGGGGGGTGATTTCTTGCTTTCTGTCTCTCTGTCTCTGTCTGGCGAGCACACGTGCCCTATAGCAAAAAAAAAATCTCCAAAAAAAAAGCAGTGATTAACAAGGCTTCAGAAGCATAATTAGTCAATCAAGACAATGGTTAGTTCCTGGTTTAGCTAAATGTAGCTTTGTAATGATTAAGTTGATAAAATCTTCTCAGCCGGTCATTTAAAAGGAAAGTGGTAAAGCCTGTAAAGACTTAGTAGGGCTATTGCTTAATTTCATTAGTTAGGTATTGAGCCAAGAGTTAGTTTATTTTTTCTTTTCTTTTTGTTTCATTTCATTTTTTTCTTTTTTCTTTTTCTCCTTTTTTCTTTCTTTCTTTCTTTTTTTTTTTTTTTTTGCATAAGTGTATGCGTACATGTGTGCTGGCGGGGGTGGGTGTGCAAGGCTGATAGTGAATAGTCACACTACAATCCCTTCTCCTTTATCTCTCCCTACATTTGAGATTTTGAGATTTTGGGTACACACACACACACACACACACACATTTCTCAAGCCACTAGGTCTGGGACTCAAATTGTCTGATTGGCCATGTTGAATCCAGCTGCTTTAATCACCCAGCCATGGAGCTAGCCCAGGTTAATACATTACGATGGTTTCCCAAGACTAAGTAGAATATGGAGTCACTTTGGTTTTCTTATGGCTCAGTTACAAAATGATAATTAGAAGAATACTTGTCATTATACTTTTATGATGTAATTATACAAAAAAAGTCAAAGAAACAGGCAAAGTGTAACAACAAATAAAATTTAACAACATTGCTGGTTAGAGATTAAGCTTTACAAATTAATAGTGTTCTAATGTTAGTAATTTCTAAAAGTAACTTTAAAATAGACACCTTTGGGACAAGCGGTGGCATGGCAGTTATGTTGCTGGACTCCTATGTGGCTGACCATAATTCAAGTCCCAGTCCTGGGAGTCTGAAACTCACACTGGGCGTGTATGTGTGTGGGCCCAAATTCCCCCCCACTGTCTCTGTCTCCCTCTCTCTCCAGTGAGCATCCTAAGGCAAAAACCTCTAAAAAAAAATCCAGATACTACTTATAATAGTTCAAACATAATATTACTATATTTATATATTTATACACACACACATATATAAATGTGTATCCATGTGTATATATAATGTACTTGCACTACAAATCAGCAGTAAAAATAGACTCTAAATAGTGGTAATAGGTAATCATCTATATTTATAGCAATGGTTGAATTTGTATCCATTTTTTTTTCTTAGAGGTTTTTGCTATAGGGCATGTGTGCTCGCCAGACAGACAGAGAGAGACAGAGAGACAGAAAGCGAGAAATCACCCCACAGGGGGTATGGCCATGCCGCAATCCCTTCTCCTCCATTCTCCTCTCAGGATCTTGGGCATGCACGCACACGCACCCGGTGTGAGTTTTAAGCTGCCGGGTCTGGGACACGAATCGCAGTTGACTACGTGGGAGTCTGGCGACAAAGCCACTACGCTAACTGCTGGTCCCTGTATCCATTCTTAATACCATATGTGAAGAAATATCTTCAAAAATTGAATAGTAAAAGTTCCTTAAAGGGACCAGCAGATGGTGTAGTGGTTATATTTCTGGACTCCAACACGTGATCATGGTTTGAGTCCCAGACCCAGTGGCTTCAAAATCACACCAGGTGCGTGCATGTCTGAGTGTATAGGATCCTGGGAAAAGAATGGATAAGGGATTGTAGCATGGCCATCCCTCCTGGGAGTGATTTGCTGCTTTCTCTCTCTCTCTCTCTGTCTCTCCAGCAAGCATACATACTTATAGGAAAAATCTCTCTCTCAATAAAAAGAAAGTTCCTTAAATTTGGGCTAGCAGGTAGTATGATGATTAAGATGCTAGATCCCACATGGTCAACTCCATGGTTAGAATCCTGACCTGCTAGCTTGAAAAATATGCAGGGCAAATGCATAAATGCGCTCAAAATACTGAGAAGAGAATGGAGGAGAAGGAATTATGGCATGGCCATCCCCCCTGGGGGAGTGATTTCTCACTTTCCCTTTCTTCCTGTCTCTCTCTGGTGAGGTCATGTGCCTTATGGGAAAAAATATAAAAGAAACAAACAAATCCTTACTCCTTTAGAAGATCTTATAAAAAAAACATTATTTTAAAATGAATTGAAGTAAGAATTGATTTCATAAGAAGATAGAAAAAGTATCAAACTGGGCAGCAAGTTAAGGCAGCTGGATCCCACATGGCTGACTACATGGTTTGAATCCCAGACTAGTGGCTTGAAAAATACACCAGGCCACATTTGTGTGTTTGCCCAAAATCCTGAGAAGAGAATGGAAGAGAAGGGATTGCAGTTTGTCCATCCCTCTCCTGACGAGGAATGTGGATTTCTCAGTTTCTCTCTGTCTCTGTTCCTGATGAGTCCACGTGCCCTATAGCAAAGTGAAAAAAAAGAAAAAAAAGAAGAAGAGAAAAAGAAACAAAAGAAAAAGCACGAAACTTAAAAGACCTATACATTTCACTGTGCTAAAAGGATATCGTATGGGACCGGCAGATGGTATAATGGTTATGCCACTGCACTTCCCACATAGTTGACAGCAGTTTGAGTCCCAGACCCAGTGGCTTAAAACTCATGTCGGGTGGGTGTGCGTGTGCGCCCAAAATGCCAAGAGAAGAATAGAGGAGAAGGAATTACAGCATGGCCATCCCTCCTCCCCCCCACCCCTACCCCCCGGCGGATGATTTATCTCAGTCTCTCTGTCTTTCTGTTTCTCCAGCAAGCATATGTGCCCTATAGTAAAATGAGAAACAGAGCATTTTTCTACTTATGCAACTAACAAAAAATTAGAATTAAAACTATGTAAGAAGAAAACCAAAGTGAAGAAAAAAAGCAAATTCTATGAACAGGATATTTACAAAAGAAGATGGTTAATATCATATGCAAAGGTGTTCATAAGTGAATTACAAATTTTCAAAATAAAATACTATATCACATTCAAGAAACTAGCAAATATTTAAAACTCTGGTGAGAATTGTTGACAAGAGTTCTTTTTTAAGACATTACCGGTAAAAGTGAAGAGCAGACAGCAATTTGATTTTCCTAAGCATTGCTAATGATGGATATACTCTTAAGGCAGTAATTTTCACTTTTAGATATTTTTCTTGGCAACTTTCTCCAAGAAGTTTGAGGAGACATATTAGAAAGTTCATTGCAGTGATTTACAACATTGATAAAAAATGAATGGCAGGCAGAATCGAATAGACTGATAGATAAATATATTGTGGTTTGTTCATAAGATGGGGCACTAGATGGCAGCCACAGTAAATGAACAAGGTCTTCACATAGCAAAGTAAGAAAATACAACCTTAATTAAAAAGTTGTAAAATAACCCTGTATTGTAAGTATGTAAATTTTAATCATCAAGCACAATAAACTATTTAATTATATGTAAGCACATACACATATGTATACATATATATGTAGATATAATAATACACAAGGTTTAAATAACGATATTTATGAGGATATGCACACTGTCTTCAGATTAACAGTTTCTTCCACGGAAGCAGAACAAGGGAAAAATTTTAGTGTAATTCATTTAACTCTATCTTTAATATTTTTTACAAGATTTTTATCATAGGGTGCATGAACTCACTGTGGAGAGACAGAGGAAGTGAGAAATCATCCTAAGGTGGGATGGACAAGCCTCAATCCCTTCTGCTCTATTTTCCTCTTGGGATTTTTGGGCACTCACACATGACCTAATGTTTTTCAAGCCACTGGTCTGCTACTGGAACCTTTCAGTTAGTCATGTGGGATCCAGCACCTTAACTACCACACCATGTGCTGGCTCCAAACTTTTTTTTTTAATAGATGATATATGTGAAATAAATTTGTTTCACATGTATGACCATACAAATATGGTCAATATGATAATATTTGTTATGCTTACGGAATTTGTATACTGGCACCTGTTACCAATAAATAAATTCTCTATTATCTGTGTGTTTGCATTAGTAAACAAATAATTTCTTTAGTTAACAACACTTTAGTATAAGAGGAAAAATTCATATATTCATTTTGCAGCATCTCTTGAAGTTTATGGACCATATCTTTGCTTAATTTTTGCAGATACCACATTTGAAGTACCAGAGACATTCACTTTTCTGGTTCCCTTTTTTCCTATCACTTATCTTTTTTCTTCCTTTTCTCAGGAGCAAACAGGAAAAAATATTCCTTTTCTTCATTTATATGTATTATGAGTTCGATGCTTGCCATTTTGCCTACATCAAACTACTTATGAAATATTTTTCCACAGCAAGATAGTTTCTTTTTCAGAGGAACTCTGGTATCATACTTTAAGATAAAAATTTCAACTCTTTGCAATTAGTTTGGTCAATTATTGAGGAGAAATTGCTTTCTGTTGATTTTTTGTTGCTTCAAGAATTCAAATGCTGGCAATCATCGTGGTGTGCAAGCTATAAAGCCATCAGGTCATTAAAATGATGATGTCATCAAATCGATCATCAAAGCAATGTTGATGATGACAATAAGTCAAGTGAAATTACTATGCACTCTCCCAAATTAAGAAAGTTAAAGTATTGTTAATGAGGCCTTTCGTATTTTCCCTTTCATGTACTTACTATTTTCAACCTGTTGGCATTTTGGGGTGCTGATTTTGGCTTGCTATCTATAACCTAGTGCTTTAGGTTTTCTTATTTCAACTTACTCTCAATAATTGATGATGACAGTTCATGATTTTGCCTTATTTCAGGAATACTAGTATAATATGACAACTTATTTACATTAAATTCTAAAGGACTTGTGAAAAAGACTACCATGAAAGAAAAGTAACAA
Organism: Tupaia belangeri chinensis; assembly: GCF_000334495.1. Taxonomy (NCBI): domain Eukaryota; kingdom Metazoa; phylum Chordata; class Mammalia; order Scandentia; family Tupaiidae; genus Tupaia; species Tupaia belangeri. The sequence goes on from NW_006204563.1 coordinate 484,120, forward strand.
TGGGGTAATAATTTTTAATTTTTTTTTTGTGTGTGTGGGGTAGGTTGAGGAGAATTTTTTTTTTTCTTTAGACAAGATCTCACCATGTCACACCACAGTCTCTTCTCCCTTTCTCCATCATGTTGAGATTCCGCACACATGCCTGGAGTGTTCATCAAGCCATCAGGGCCTGGATTTAAACTGGCAATGGCCATATGGGATCCAGTTCCCTTGAACACGAGACTAGGACGTGAGTCCTGTGATATTAAATTTTAAATCTCAGTTTTCTGGCGCTAACTTTATTTATTTTATATTTAATTTTATTAATTATTATTTTAAAATTTGCTATGGGGGGGAACCAGCAGTTAGCATAATGGCTATGTCGCTGGACTCCCACGTAGTTGACCGCGGTTCACGTCCTGGACCCGGTGGCTTAAAACTTACGCCAGGCGCATGTGCGTGCGTGCCCAAGATCCCGAGAGGAGAATGGAGGAGGAATTGCGGCATGACCATCCCCCCTGTGGGGTGATTTCTCGCTTTCTGTCTCTATGTCTCTGTCTGTCTGGCGAGCACATGTGCCCTATAGCAAAAACCTCTACAAAAATAAATAAATAAATTAAATTAAATTAAATTTAAAAAGTTTGCTATAGGGCACGTACACTCAACAGAGACAGAGAGAGAGAAAGCCAGAAAGCAAGCTGCCAGGTTGGCACTCAAACCGCAGTTGGCTATGTGGAAGTCCAGCACCTCAACCACCATGCCAGCTGCTGGTGCCATGAGCTAAATCTGTTTTAAATGTATGATATGTTTTATATTATGCTAAGAATATAACATAGGGAACCAGCAGTTAGCGTAATGGCTATGTCGCTGGATTCCCACGTAGTCGACCGCGGTTCATGTCCCGGACCCGGTGGCTTAGAACTCACGCCGGGCGTGTGTGCGTGCGTGACCAAGATCCTGAGAGGAGAATGGAGGAGAAGGGATTGCGGCGTGACCATCCTTCCTGGGGGGTGATTTCTCGCTTTCTGGCTCTATGTCTCTCTCTCTCTGTCTGGCGAGCGCAAGCGCCCTACAGTGAAAACCTCTCAAAAATATATATATATAACATATAAATAAAGATTCACAGATGGTCTAAAATATTAAAAATGTTTGTTGATCTTTGTAGTCATGAATACAGTATCAACTTTCAGCATCAAACTGAAACTAAAGAATATATTAATTACCAATATCAGATTAAAATGTTAATTTGCCTTTTAAAGCTTATATTTCAATTAACCATTCCTGCAGCGTTCAATTTTTCCTGTTCCTTTTTATACATTTTAATTACTACGAAATTCCTCTGGAGGGCACTATTACCATAACTAATACAATTAGCTCCTGATGGCTGTGGTACTGAAGGTTTTGGGTCTTTGTTATTGTGGTTATCTCATTTCAAATCTTAGTGTTCTGCATGACTTAACTTTTCTGTCTCCTTAAGGGAGAATATGATACTTGTCTGTCTATACATTTGGAGGATCTTAAAAGTTATCCCAGTCACACCATCCCCACTTAAAAGCAAACATCGTTTTTGCCCTCCTAATGACTTCTCGATAAAACTGCCTGGAAAGTTAATGACATGCTACCGTGCAGTGTTGCTTCTGTCTGACCATCTTTTCACTAATTGCTTTAATAAAAGGTAAGTGGAAATTTGACTTTAACAATATAGAAATCAGCTAACATAAAACCACATCTGAACTGAATTTTCCTCAACATAATCCTTTGCTCATTAAATGAGAATATGAGGCAAAAAAATTTTATAAAATAAAATGAAACATAAAAGCTTCAGAGGGCAAAGAGTCAAAGGTATTTTTATGTTTGCATATGTCTGTAGAAAATACACATTATTTTAGAAAAGTAAAGCTGCTTTGAGGGCTATATGTGATGACTATAATTGTGATAATCAGCTCATTAAATAATTTATATGATGCCATTCAAAATTCTAATTGAAAAGGAATGCATTTCATTGAAAGTCAATTGAGATAATTACTTATATAAATAACACCTGGGTCACTGAGCTATTTATTTGTATAATAGCGGTGTCTTGGAATACTCTGAATCTTTGAATCTTTTTCATGTACTGTTTAAATGAAAAATCAAAAAGGCATTTGGAGTTTTTGTAAGTTTTTAAATTACAACCAGAAATTAAATACTACCTCTTCGAAGTATTTAAATAAAGGTTTTGTAGAAACACTGCTTCAGTTTAATGATGTACAACATAATAGAAATGTGACAATTATAATTTCTGACATTTAACAATAGTTTGAGAGAAGAAACTAATGCTTGTTAGAAAACAATTGAAGAAGAGAGACAAAATCTTTATTAATTTCCAAAACAAATTACATTTTAACTAACTACATGACACATACTCAACTAATAGCAAATGTGCTATCTTCTCAACTAATAGCAAATGTGCTAATATTTATTTTTATTTATTTGTTTGTTTATTTACTTATTGGAGAGATTTTTGCTGTAGGGCGCGTGTGCTTGCCAGAAAGACAGAGAGAGACAGAGCGACAGAAAGCGAGAAATCACCCTCCAAGGGGGATGGCCATGCCACAATTCCTTCTCTTCCATTTTCCTCTCAGGATCTTGGACATGCACGCACATGTGCCCAGTGTGAGTTTAAGCCACTGGGTCCAGGACTTAAACTGCGGTTGACTACATGGGAGTCCAGTGATATAGCCATTACGCTAACTGCTGGTCCCATAACCTTTTTTCTTATTCCTAGTAGATTATATAATTGTGTTGATTAATGGCTAATTCTGCATTGGCATTTACTCCAAGACAGGGGTAGGGAAATGCACTACAGGAGCAACATGCCTTGTTTCTTTCTTTATAAAAAAAAAAAAATTATTATTATTATCACTTATACATTCAATTGCTATACATAATTTAGATTGTAAAGAGATTTTACCCAGCATGATACACATCTCAGTCCAGTTGAGAATACTACACACATCCTCATCAACACATAACAAACCATGTCTGTGTCCCACAAATCTCATCTCTCCCCTTATTTTTTCCCCTAATTTCCTTTCCTGCACTCTTCCCCACACTTTCCTTCCACTTTGTCTCTAGTTTCCACAACACTTTTTAATGCTTTTATGTCCTCCGTACCCTGTTTCTTAACAGTCTCCAGGTGGAGTGCTTCTAACAGTGAAGTGGTCCCACATAGTGTGAAATGTCTTGAGAGCCTTCTGCTGTCTTAAGAAGTCATGACATTTTTAATTTTTATAACATATACATACATATTTGTTTTAAAATAAAGTATCCAAAATACTGTCATAATTTATCTCTGATTCCAATACTCCTAAGATTCCACAACCAAGTCTGTATTTGAGAAACAAGTTAAAGAATATGAAATTTGTAACTGAATGCTGATTACAGTTACTGGAATTAGTTTCTCTAAACCTCAATTACTCACTGTAAAATCAAGGTAAATGAACCCATGAAATTGCAAATTATGAGGTTAAAAATTGTGAAATACTAAATAGTTTTTTTAATAGTTTGAGATAAGAATAACTGGGGCCCGCAGATAGCATGATAGGTGGGGTGTTGGACTCCCACATGGCCAACCATGATGAGAATCCTGGACCTGGTGACTTGCTTCCTCTCTCTCTCGTCAAATTGAATAATAATAACAGTAAATGAAATTACATAAATCATTCTTAAAAGAAAAAAAAAGGTAACTTTACTAGCCCCGATCCCCTGTACCCAACCAGCTTGAGTGAGGTAGGGAGGGGTCTGCAACCAGGCCCATGAGTAACTGATTACCCTGCCCTGTTCCAGTCTCATTGGTGAGAGAAAGAAAGAAACTTTCCTGCTGACCACATTGCTACTTGCCATCCTACCCCCTGCCCAACCAGCCAGAGCAAGGTAGAAGGGAGTATGTGGCCTGACCTATGCTGCTACTTTTTATTTCACCTTCCTACCTCAGCCCTCTGTTGCTTTGGTGACAAAAAGTAGGAGAAAAACAAAAAAGTATGAAGATATTGTCACATTGGAAGATCTTTTTCCCACTTCCTCCTCTAGAGGAGAAAAAAGAGAAATTTCCCTTTGAAATCCAAACCTCAAAACTCTCAATGTGGACCACAGCACTTTCACTCACAGACAAATAAGGAAACTGGCATGGCGTTAACACACTCTGTAGGAAAGCTCACAAATATACAGCTGCAGAAACCTAACCAAAAAAAGGAGAAGTGAGTACTTCACTAGATGCATAAAAATCAAAGCAGAGCACTAAAATATATGATAAAGCCAGGAAGAGTTTCTCTCTCAAAGGAACATAATAACTCCTCACCAATAATGAGTAAAACAGAAAAAAAAAAATTACAGAAGTGTCAGAAATAGAATTCAGAATATTCCTCAATTGAAATTAATTCCAGGAAATAAGAAAATCATTCCATGACTAGAAGCAGGAATTCCATGAAGAGACATATAAGCTAAAAAAGAATCAAACAAAACTCCTAGAGATGAAGAATACAATACAGGAAATCTAAACTTCTTTCGAGAGTGTTAAAAGCAGATTAGACCATACAGAAAAGAGAATTTCTGACCTTGAAGGAAAAACTCCCACTTTAGACCAAGCCACCAAAAATAATAAAAGTATAACCATCAAAAGTGAAGAAAACATGGGGCCGGTAGGTGTTGGATTCCCATAAGGCCAACTCCATAGTTCAAGTCCTGACTCCAGTGACTTGAAAAACACACCAAGTGAGTGTATGTGTGCTCTAAAAATCCTGAGAAGAGAATGATGGAGGGCCTGAGGTGTGGCCATTCCCCTTGGAGAGTGATTTCTCACTTTCCCTTTCTCTCTCTGTTTCTGTCCCTTTTCACACATGCCCTATGACAAAATTCTTAAAGATAAATAAATAAAAAGTAAAAAAGACCCAAAAAATGAGAATAACATTTAACCAGTATATAGCATGGTCACTAAGGTAGCTGGATTTGATACGGCTAGCTGTACAGTTTGAGTCCTAGATTAGGGAACTTGAAAAACATACCAGGCATATGTGTATGTATGCCCAAAAACTCAAGAGAGAAATGGAGGAGAAGCAACTGTGGTGTGGCCATCTCCTTGGAGGGATGCTTTCTCATTTTCTCTCCCTCTGTCTTTCTCTAGTGAGTGAAGGCAACCTATAGCAAACAAGCCAAATAATAATAATAATAACGACAGCACACAAGAAATTCTAGACACCATTAAGTGACTAAATATCTTCATAATGGGTATTCCAGAAGTTGAAAAAAGGGTAAAGGCATAGAAAATCTCTTCCATGAAATTTATTCGAAAATTTTCCAAATCTGGGGAGACATATAGACATTCAGATCCAAAAAGTACAAAGAACACCAAATAAAGTCAATATAAGATGATCCTCTCCAAAACACAGCACAGCTAAATGGGCAAAAATCAAAGACAAAGATAATATTCTAAGAATAGCTAGAGAGAAATGCCAAGATACTTATACAATTTTCCCCATTAGACTAACATCAGTACCTTTCAAATAAAACACTGCAAGCAAGGCAAGAATGGGAAGCCATTTTTAAAATGCTGGAAGAAAAACAGTTTAAGTCAAGAATACTATACCTAGCGAGATTAGCTTTCAAATAGGAAGAAGTAAAATCATTTCCAGAAAAACAGAAACTCAAATGATTCACCAACTATAGATCACTCTTTAGGAAAATACTTAAAGGAACAGTACATGAGAAAAATGAAAGGGAGATGAATAGAAATAAGAGATCATAATACAACTAAAATAATGACTAACAAAATGACAGAGATAAAACATACTGATAATAGTATTGAATGCTAATTGATTAAATTCTCTAGTTAAAATACACAGATTGCTGTTTTTTGATGTTGTTGTTTTTGTTTTTGTTTTTTTTTAGAGGTTTTTGCTATAGGGCTCGTGCAACTCACCAAACAGAGACAGAGAGACAGAAAGCGAGAAATCACCCCATAGGGGGGATGGCCACGCCGCAATCCCTTCTCCTCCGTTCTCCTCTTGGGATCTTGGGCATGCATGCACAAGCTCCCGGCGTGAATTTTAAGCCATAGGGTCTGGGATGCAAACCACGGTCGACTACGTGGGAGTCCAGTGACATAGCCATTATGCTAACTGCTGGTCCCTCTGTTTTTTTTTCTGTTTGTTTGTTTTTGTTTTTGTTTTTAAGGAACTCTCTATATGCTGCTTACAATAAACACACTTGGTTGATAAAGACATACATAGATTGAAAGTGAAGGAATGGAACAACTCAATTTATGCAAACAGAAACAAAGAAACAAAAAAGGCTAGAGTCATGATACTGATATCAGACAAAATAGATTTTAAGTAAAAACAATAAAAAGGTACTTAAAGACACTGTGTAGTACTAAAAGAATGCATTCACAGAAAGACATAATAATTATAAGCATTTATGTACCCAATACTGAGGCACCCAAATATGTAGAAGAAAGACTGCTAGATTAAAAGGGAGAGAATGATTGCAATACACTAATTGTTTGAGATTTCAACATCCGACTGTCATCACTGGACATCCCACAGGTCACCTAGACAAAAAACAAACAAGGAGACATAGAAGCTAATTCACATAATCAACTAATTGGACTTACAGACATTTATTGAACATTTTACAAAATACACTTTTTTCTCATCTTCACATGGAACATTTTCAAAGATTGACCACCTAGTAGGACACAAAACAGATCTTAACAAATTTGAGAGTATAAAATCTATAGCCAGGATATTTTCTGACCACAATTTGAATTTAATTTGAATTAAATTTCAAGTCAGCAACCAAAAAAAAAAAAAAAAAAAAACCCTCAAAAATATGTGAAAAAACAACCTGCTCCTGAATGAGTTCAAAACTACTGAAGAAAGATCAAAATTAAAAGATTTATTGAAATCAACATACCACTCTCCAGAATCTTTGGGACAAAGCAAAATCATTCATAAGTGGAAAGTTCACAGCAATTAGTGCTCACAAGAGAAAACTAGGAAGGCGGGGAATAAAGTAACAAACATCTCAAGGACCTAGAAAAGTAAAAACAACATCAAAACCCAAAACAAAAATAAATAATGAAAACTAGCACTGAAATGAATACAGAATAAAAGAAATATTTGAAAAATTAAAATGAGGAACCAGCCAATGTAATGACTATGTCGCTGGACTCCCACATAGTCAACCGTGGTTTGAGTCCCAGACCCTGTGGCTTAAACTTATGCTGGCTGCATGTGGGTGCATGCCCAAGATCCCGAGAGCAGAATGGAGGAGAAAGGATTGTGGCATGGCCATCCCGCCTGGGGAGCAATTTCTCATTTTCTGTCTCTCTTTCTCTCTCTGTCTTTCTGGTGAGCACACACACCCTGTAGCAAAAATCTCTCAAAAAAAGAAAACCTGTTATTTTGAGATGATAAATTGGAAAACCATTAGCTAGACTACAAAAGCGAAAAGAATCTGAATCAGATACACTCAGTAATGAAACTGGTAATATTACAACAGACATATAATAAAGAGATAATATTCTAAATGACTATATGCTAACAAACTAGAAAATCTAGATGAGAGAGACAAATTTCTGGAAACATACAAGCCATCTAGATTAAACCAGGAAGAAATAGAAGCTAGAATAGACCAATAACAATCAATGGAATCAAATCAGTGTAAATAGTCCCTGAAAAAGAAAAGTACAGGTCCTGATTCCTTCACTTCTGAATCCTAGAAAACCTTTAAAAAGAATTAACTCCAATTCCTTTCAAGCTATTTCTGAAGATTCAAAAGGAAGGAAGCCTTACAAACTAACTATGAAGTCTTATCATCTTGATGACAAAGCACGCAAGAACGTAAAAAAGAAAGAAGACAACAGACCAATATCCCTGATAAATACAGATGCAAAAATCCTAAACAAGATACTAGCAAATCAAAATCAGAAGTGCTTTAAAAGATTACAGGGACGAGCTGATGACATAGTGATTATGTTACTGACTCTTACTTGGTTCATCACAGTTTGAGTCCCGAAACTAGTCGTTTTGAAATCATGCTGGGTACATGAGCATGCATGCCAAAGAACCCTGGAGGAGAATGGAGGAGAAGAGATTGAGGCGTGGCCATCCCCCTTTGTGGGAAATGATTTCTCACTTTTCCTCTCACTGTCTGCCTCTCTTCCCCTCACCCCTACTTCCCCAAGAGCATGTGCCCTAAGGCCAAAGAAACCTCTAAAATAAATAAATGAATAAATGAGTGAATGAATGAATGAATGAATGAATAAATAAATAACCTATGACCCGGCAGACTTTATCCCAGGGATGCAGGGATGGTTCAAGATACACAAAGCAATAAATGTAATATATCAAATTAACAGAAGGAAAGAGAAGAACTGTATGATCACATCAATTGATGCAGAAAATACACTTGAGGTACAGCAAGTGACATGGTAAAGTTTCTGGATTCCCATGTGGCCGGTCACAGTTTGAGTCTCAGACCTGGCAGCTTGCTTTCTCACTTTTCCTCTTAATCTCTCTCTTTCTCTATCTTTCTCTGGTAAGTATGTATGTCCTATAGCAAATGACAATAATAATAAAGAAAATTAAATAAATTATTATTTTAAAAATTAAAAAATAAAATACATTTAATAAAATACAACATCCTTTCATGATTAAGACTCTCAGCAAAATAGGTGTAAGAAGACAGTACGCAACACAGTAAATGCCATAAATGTTAAACTCATTGTAATATTATGCTGAATGGGAGAAAGTTGAAAGCTTTAATAAACAGTAGAACAAGAAAAGGCTGACCCTTTACTCCATTCCTTTTCAACACACAGTGATGAAAGTCCCAGCTAATGCAATCAGACAAGAGAGCAAAACAAAAAACATTTAAATAAGAAGAGAAGAAGGTAAATTGTCCCTATTTGCAGATGACAAGATTATATACATAGAAAACCCAAAAGAATCCTGATACCAGCAGATGATGTAATGGCAACATCACTGGACTCACATATAGTAAACACAATTTGAATCCTGGATCAAGCATCTTAAAACTCATGCCAGGCACATGTGCAGCCAAGATACCAAGAGGAGAATGGAGGAAAAAGGATTGCAGCCTTGGCCATCTCTCCTGGGGAGAGGGAGTGATTTCTCCCTTTCTTTCTCTCTGACTCTCCAATGAATGCACACGCCCTAACGCAAAAAACTCTAAAAAAGAAAACCCAAAAGAATCCACAAAAACAAAACAAAACAAAACAAAAAAACAACTCCTTGAAGCAATAAATGAATTCAGTAAAGTGGTAGGATTCAAAGCCAATGTACAAAAATCTATAGTATTTTTATATAGCCACTGTACAAAAATCTATAGTATTTTTATATATCAACAATGAAGAAACTGAGGAAGAATTTTAGAAAGCAATACCATTAACAATAACCACAAAATAAGTAAATAAAATACATAGGAATAAACCTAACCAAAGAGGTGAAATAGTTCTTCAAGGTAAACTAAAAAATTTTAAAAAGAAATTAAATATGACAGAAAAAAAAAAAAAGAAAAAGAAAAAAAGAAAAGACACCCTGTGTTCTTGGATAGGAATAATCAATATAATCAACATGACAATTCTATCCAAGGGAATTTACAAATTCCATGTGATTCTGATAAAATTACTGGTGATATTCTTCACAGAAATAGAAAAAAATAATATCTGGCATCATAACAGGCCCTATATTGCCAAAGTAATATTATGCAAAAAGAATAAAGAAGCATCACATTACAAAATGTACTACAAAACTGTCACAATACAAACAGCATGCTATTGGCAAAGAAAGACACATACATCAATGAAATAGAAGAGAAAATCCAGAAATTAACCCCAAACACACAGGCAACTAATCCTTGACAAAGGGCAGAAGACAATGAAGTGGGTAAAAGAAAGTCTTTTCAGAACATGGTGCTGAAAGTACTGAATACTCACCTTCAGAAAGGGAGAACTGAACCCATATCTGTTAGTATTAACACAAATCAACTAAAAATGAATAGAAGATTTAAATGTAAAGCCACAAACTGTACAACTACTGGTGAATAACACAGTAATGGAGTAGGCAATGTGTTCTTAAGTAAGACTCATAAAATAAAGGCAGTAATCCTCAAAATAGACCGGTAGGATTACATCAAACTAAAAAGTGTCTGCAAAGCAAAGGAAACAATAAATAGAGTGAAGAGATAACCTACAGAATGGGAGAAAAATTTTTGAAACTATGCTTCAGATAATGGATTGATAACAAGAATATATAGGAAACTCAATAGTTCAACTGCAAAACAAAATAGAAGAAACAAACAAAAAAGCCAAATAATCCATTTTAAAAATGATATCAATTGTAGAATGAGTTGAACAGACAACTCTTTAAGGAAGACATACAAATGGTCATTTGTCAAAACACATATGAAAAAATTTTCAGCATCCTTTATTATATGAGAAATGCAGATCAAAAGCACAATGAGATACCAGCTAGCCCTAGTCAGAATGGCTATATGGCTATAATAAATTTAAAAACAAACAAACAAACAAAAAACCCAAAAGTGCTAGAGAGGTTGTGGTGAAATGAGTGGGAATGTAATTTCATAGAGTCACTGTAGAAAACAATATGTAAGTTCCTCAAAAACCTACAAGTAAAACTACCATATGTCCCAGTAGTCCTACTTGTTGGTATTTATCCAAAGGACAGGAACTCTCTCAGTCAGAAGGACACTTGCACTTAAATGTTTATTTCAGCATTACTCACAATCACTAGGACACAGAACCAAACTAAGTGCCCAAGAACTGATGATTGCATTGTAAAATTGTGGCACATATGTAATATGGAATACTATTCAGTCATAAAAAAAACAATGAGATCCTGTCTTTTGAGTCAAAGTGGATGAATATCAAAGATTTATGTATGAAAACAAGCCAGACATTGAAAGTCAAAGACTGTATATCCTGCTCAATATATACCAATATCTGCACCCCACTGCAGAAATCAAAAGATTGTAGATATGATGGCAGGGAGTGTAAGTGTAGATACTAAAGACAGTAAGGGAGAACAGTGGATAGTAGAGGGTGGAAGGGAGGGACAAAGGAAAGGAACACTTAACAGTTGAAGGAGTCTAAGGTTTTCTCTGGGAAATAATGCATATTGTATCAAATCATTGATTTGATAATCATGTACAGCTTGTATATTTTTAAAAAACACATTTTTGGTCTATCGAGATATGCAATGATGAATGTAAATAAGAAATCATAAAAGAAAACAAAGGTAATAATAGCTTTACTTTCCCCACACACGCATATATATAAACTAATGTGTATAAAGTTCCAGTAGTGCTTAACTCATATAACTTTAATTAGGCTAAAAAACTGTTGAGGGCACTACGATAATAGTACAAATAAAAATATCTATATATCACAAGTAAAAATTTTCTTTTGGGCTAGTGAAAAGTCCACAGAATTAAAGTCAGTTACTTTTTTTTTTAACCTACTTCATATGAAAATAAGCATCAACATTTAATTTTTAAATTATTATTTATCTTTTTTTGAGTGTATTTAATTACTTTTTCAGGCAGAGGGAAACAAAGGCAGATAGCTATCCCCAGTGGGGTTTTTATGCTCAGCTAGCCCAGGTTGCAGGTACATACATACCTGATATGTACAGGGAGGTCCCAGTACATGAACTATGGACTTTCTCATGTGGGTCCAGTAGTATTACTGCTGCACTCAACATTTTCACCTCTTAACTAACTTGTTCATGGTTGTTACAGTGATTCAATGAAATTATACATGTGAGCGTGTCTGTCATGTAGTTATTCGTTAAAGAGAGTAAAAGAGTACAGGTAGGTTCCATGTAGAAACAGTACAGAGAAATTTTGTGCCAGGTGCTATTCTACATGTCAGGAATACAGCAGTTGCCAAAACAAAGTCCATTCCCTCTTGAAGCATATGCACTAATAGAAGGAAACTGACAATAAGCAAATAGATACATTCAAAAGCATAATTACTTCATACAGAGGCATATAAATTAAAAAATCCAGAGTATTTTTCAGGTACTTAAAATAGATTTAAAAAAATTCAACTTTTCTTCTATCATTATATATTTATGCCATTTAATCATGGTCCATGATTCCTTCTTTCTTTGCAGCTTACTTGGGACATGTGATAATATTTGAATGACTCAAAGAATACCTAAGTATTGGCTTCTCTGGATAACAAACTTACACTGAACTAATCTCGCTCCTCTTTTCTTTCATTAATTCATTAGCAATAATACCCGTTTCTTGCTAAAAGGTGGTAGCACCATAAAATTTTAAGCCTTAATGTTATCTAGGTTAAGAAATATGGTAATTGTTTCCCAGCTATCTGAATTATATTTCCCTAAATAACTGGCTTTCCTCAGTGAAACATTTTTATTTCACCTTCTCTTTTTATAGCTATATCCCTTTGGAATCTTTTATCATTTTATTGCATTTGAAGCGCTTTCTTTTTTGGGAAAATAAAGAGAACTATTTGAACTTTACAAACAGATATAAATGGAAAGGAAGTAGAGGAAGGTCAGATTTGGGGCCTGCTAACCTTGGCAGTGTCCTTTGAAAGTAGTCCCCAGGTAGCTTTAACTTCTGCAAGCTCATGTGAGCCTGAGCTCACCCCGGGGCCTAGCCTGGCAAAGTGACAGAGGTCAAATTTTCACACAAATGAACAATTTCCCTGATAAAGTGTAACCGGTACTTAAGTACAAGCTCTAATGAGCAGCCCCCTGTCTTTAGCTCCCACTTTAAAGTATCCCCAAGGTTTCCAGTACAATTTCATTTGACCTTTAGTTAAAGACCATATTTTACTAGATCACCAATTTCTCCACCTCCCTGGAGCGTTTGCCTATGTCAGCACTTAAGAGAAACCTACTCCACAAGGCAGGCATTCATTATTCTTCCGTAAGAACAACCCACCCTCTTTTTCCCTTTCCCTCTGAACTCTTCTCCTTTGACAAGGTGATGGAAGTTTTCAGACTGCTACTTCAAATCCCTTAAAACCATGCTTCGGATTTATATATTTTTGACTGGGGGCAAAACATGATTATGGGCTATTTAACTGCTTTTATTTTCTTGGACAATCTACAAGATGAGTAGAAATTCTTTAAGATTATAGTAAGTGCAGAGTATTTGTATTCTTGTATTTTATCTCACAATTAGGATTGTATAACAGCTAATATAAGCAAGCAATCATACTGCTATTTTATTGGTTTATAACATTTGAAACAGTTAAGTTGTTTTGGAACAAGTTCAAAAACAAACTGAAACTAACTTTGAATGCCTTTAATCATAAAATATTGGTAATACTAAAGGACCATAAATCTTTTTTGCATTGATGGATGTACAAATGATACCATGGAAATTATTAGGGACAGACACTTTGCTCCACTAATTAAACATGCAAAAAGGTGGAAGAATTTCCATTCTGCTTCCAAGAGGGAAAAGCTCGGGTGGGACACCTTCATCTTTTCTACACATTCTCACTCTGTCCTGCCAGGGGAATAGCAGTGAGATATTAGCTCAGTGTGCTGTGGGTTTTGAGCAGATGATGAGATCTGGTTTTCTTGTCACATGATAACCAAGCTGGGATGGCTTTGTCCCTATGAGGATAAGGCCTGCAATTTGGGAGAGTTAAGTTAATTTTGGAACAAAAGATTAGGGAACACGTTGTAGGTGTACAAAGAAACTGCACGCACCAATTTTCATCATAAGGAAGCTATAATATATCTTCATCTTCATCTGACACTCAGTGTGTATCTTTCAATCAGTTGTAAATGTGGGAGAGAAAGGAAAGGTATTTACTGAAACCTTAAAGCTACAGCATTTGTAAGTGTACCTTTTAATCTGTGAAATGATATGTGTTATTATAACAACGATTATTATTTTTATTCATTGTAATGAATACAATTTGAAATACCTAATTTGTTTTTAATGTAACAAGTTAAAAAAAAGTTGCAATGCCAGGGCTGGCAGGTGGCATGGTGGATGGGGGCGCTGGACTCCCACATGGCTTGCTGCAGTTCAAGTCCCGAAACTGGCAGCTTATTTTCTCACTTTCCCCCTCTCTCTCTGGTCAAATTAAGGTAATAATAATAATGGAGAATAAAGTAAAATAAAATAAATCTTTAAAAAAAAAGTTTCAATGCCTTTAGACATACTTTAATTCCTTCATATTCTCCATGCCCTCTACTTAAAAGTGTCTAATTTGTTCTATTGGATAAAATTTGAAAACAACTAACAGTTTAATCAGCATTCAAATTTGCTGCTTATTTTAGATATGGCAATATAAGTAATACATTTCATGATTAGATACTTCAAATAGATAAGTATATGAAAAAGTACACATTTTTGTGAACTTGGAATATGTATGAGCAGGTAGTTCGAAAGTTTGTGGAAAAGTGGAACTACAGCACAAGTTTATGTGGTCAAAAAAAAAAATTAAAGCCCACACATAATTTCTTTTCATAATACATATTTTCCATGAACTTTTTGAAGACTCCTGTGTGTATGTGTGTTTGTGTGTTTGCGTGTGTGCGTGTACACACATGCATGTGTGTTTAAATATACCTATGTAGCTATTCAAAATACAAATTCAAATTAAATAACAGTAATAGCTACTGGAATTTATTAAGAACGTACGCCCTGATATTTGTGGTACCAAATATCTAATTAGTTCTAACTTATTTAATTCACAAAAATTCAGATAAGTAGTTATTAGTTCTATTTTATGGCTGTGTAAACCAAGCTACAGATGAAAGGGAAATTTTCTAAGATTACATAGAAAATAAACATAAATTCAGATTCCTGTTCTGATTGTCTATCTTCAGATTCATTGTGTTGATTTCTGTGTTTTTCTGCCTTTAGTAAAAGTTCTGGCTTGTGGCTTCTAAGAAAATTTCCTCCAAACTCAGACAGGTTTGGCAGAAAAAGATGATTTGCTGCTTCCATATAATTATATTTCATTAATGTGATAAATTTGGGCAGCTTGAGTTCTATAGATTAGTTTTTTACAATATTTACTAAAACATATACCCAACATTAGTGAGCTGTAAATATATTTTTTCTAGTAAGTAATCTTTCCAGCCACACAATTAATAAACTCATGACATTATCAATGAGAAAACATCTGACAACTGATAGATCACCTAAAGTATTAGGAAAGATGATATTTTTCATAATAAAATCAAAATTAAATCAATATATACAGAGGAAAGAAAGAAGAGATTAGGTATGGCTTACACATCTAGGAAGATGTTTATATATTTGAGTTTATGGTCTAAATTTTGGCAACAGCAACACTGGTCCATTTAGATTTACTCAGCCATATCGACAGTAGGAACATATATCCAAGTAATTTCGCAAATTATTGGCCAAAGTCATTCCATTAAAAGTAAACGTTCCTTCAACAAATATGTATTTTCCCAGGCTAGAAACTCATAATCTGGCATTTGGATTTTTCTGTGGTATTTATATAGTTGTATTTACTCTAAAAATAGTTTGCTACTTTGGGAACTAGGGGCATATATGCAAAAAGTCAACCAACTCTTGGTTCTTGGGAAAACAGATAAATGACAATATCAAAAGGATTAAAATTCTATTAAAAGAAGTACAAATATGTGAAAAAAGGAGTCCAGAGGAGAAGATAATTTATTTTATTTGGGAATATTAGTAGAGACCAGCTTTCCTTGTTTGCTTGGGACTGATGGTATTCTCTGGCTGCTGGACTTTCAGTGCTAAAATCAGGACTATACTAGGGAAAGTGAGTCTAAAATGGTAAGCCTAAAATGTAAACTTGTTCAATAAGAAAATACACTTGGGGAAATATGTTTAATAATAATAAAAATGATTATAATTGTTTAGGATAGTCATTTGCCTTAATAAATACCAGCCTATGATATAAGAGCTTTTATTATCCTTGTACAATTGAAGGAACAGAGACATATAGAAATTTGACACAGAATATAAATGTATTCAGGTCCAGCAGATTGCATAATGGTTATGTCACTGGACTCTCACGTATTTGAATGTGGTTTGAGCCCTCACATCTGGCACATGTGTGTGTATGCCCAAAATCCCGAGAGGAAAATAAATGTATGAATAAATGTATTAATCAGGACAGAATAAGATAATGAAAATACTGGAGATTAAGAACATGAAAAGTTAAAACATGTCTAAAAGCACTCAAATTTAATTTTGATTATGTTTTTGAACAAATAAATAACATCTACCAGCTCTTTCTACTCAACAACTACAGTTTGAAGTTTCTGAGGGATTAATAGAATCTGTTGTACAGGGAATAAGGAGTGGGACATCGTTAGAGCCAAGGAACAACAAGATGGACCACACAGGTGTAGAAATGTTCAGCGTGGCAGGAATATGGGCCTTTGGGAAAGGCAAAAAGAAATATGGGTATTGTTGGTAAAATATACTAGATTCAGATTATGAAGATTATTTGTTAGTTTTACTCAGAACAGTGATCATTTTTAACTTGTATTATTCAGATTGTTATTTTCACTTGGAACAGTGATAAATTTTTCAGAGGTTTCTTGTGACATGTGACGCGACTTCACCTCTGTTTTCGAAGGATGACCTCTTTGGTACAACAATGACAATAAGTTAAAGAAAAGAAAGAGAGTCAAAGAGCAGCTGAGAATCTGGGGCTATTGACTCCTAAAAACTCACCATGACCTGAAGGAAGTCAGAGACAATGAGGTTGAAGACAACAAAGCTGAAAGCACACATGATGTAAAATTGAGTGCTCTCGGTTCATCACTGAATGTAGTAGTCAGGAGAAGTGAAATATGAGAACGATTAGGAGCTTTCTTGCACATATGAGCAAATAAGATATGATTCACTATGAGCAAAGTGAAAATTCAGAACGTAGAGCAGAACTAACCTGGAGAGAATCAGGGAACATTCTGGGTTGCCAGAAAAGTCATGACAACTTTATGCATAGAAAACCAGAAAAATATGTCATGTCTTTTCCGACCAACCAATAGTTATGTTTAATTTCAATGTGCTTGTGACACTGCTATGCAAGGAAACAATAACTTGGAACATTGCTTTCCCAATTCTTAATATTATATCAGAAGTCTTTAAGGTAAGCATTCTGGTCGAAATTCCACAAGCTTGGTAGAGTGAGCACGGCTTTCAAACAAGTACAGAGTAGAAGCTGATAAATGGCCAAGTGGGACTTGAACAAACAGGAAAGCCATTTTACCCCAACAAGAAAAAAACATGGTGGTTGTAAGACACTAGCCGTCTTTACTTTTGACTTTAGAACAAGGCATATTTCACAGTCTTTTTTTTTTTTTTTTGGAGAGATTTTCACTGTAGGGCGCGTGCGCTCGCCAGACAGACAGAGAGAGACATAGAGACAGAAAGCGAGAAGTCACCCCCCAGGGGGGATGGTCACGCCGCAATCCCTTCTCCTCCATTCTCCTCTCGGGATCTTGGGCACGCACGCACATGCGCCCGGAGTGAGTTTTAAGCCACCGGGTCCGGGACACGAACCGCTGTCGACTACGTGGGAGTCCAGTGACATAGCCATTATGCTAACTGCTGGTTCCCGACAT
>NW_006204563.1:501777-534012 GCF_000334495.1 Tupaia belangeri chinensis
TAGGGAATATTTCATCAGGTTGATTAATTAACCAACATTCATTATTTTTTATCTATGGCCATAGTGTAGCATATTTTATTATGGAAATTACTATACAGGAATGGACTTCATTCCTTTCCACCATGTAGATTATATTGCAGAAGAGAAATGCCAAAAACCACTATTAAGTATGTGTGACTTTTCAAAATAATGAAAGAGTTGATTAGAGTCTAATGAAGTTACTTAAAGTCACTTCCTCAACACACACACACACACACACACACACACACACACACACAACTTCTCACACTTTTCTCAAGGTCAGAATCTAAGTGAAGTTTCTAAGGAGTTAGTGGTTGAAAACAGCACAGCTCAACAAATATTTATTTGACATCTATCGTTTGCAAAATTTTGTCCTAAATGATGCTGCAAGATAAATATTTTTTGCCTTCAGAATTGAATACAAATTTATGATGGTAGAATTTACATGACACTTTTTACATATTATTTCATTTGGCTTTCACAAATAACATATGGAATATGTAGCAGAAATGTTTTCTCACATTTTAAAGATTATACCTTGTGACTTGTAGATAAGGTAACATGATGTCTTTACATATTATGATAAGGAAAAATGTTAGTCAAATGGCTCAGCATCCAAAACGGAGTATAAAAAAACAGGAAAAGTTTGCATTAAAAATAGTTTGCGGTCTGAAGTGAAAGGTTTAGATCAGGATCAGCAAACACAAAGCACTTTCACCAGTCTCTCTATTGCCTCAAGGATTGCAAACATCACTATCCAAGGCCAGAACTTTTTTTAATAAGCTGGCATTAGCCTTACAATTGTTCTTTACCTAGCCCTTTGAACAGCTATAATAATCCACTGCAAGTCGCATTTGTCATAAAATGTGATTTGTCACCTGGATATAGAAAAGACAATTGAAAAGAAAGGAGATATTAATGAAGGAAATAAAGGTAAATTGTTTGAGGCCAGCAGTCATGGTGTAGCAGTAGTGCAACACCGTGCAGTGCTGGAATCCATATGCGACATCAGGGCTCCATTCTCAGGTTGACTTGAACACACTTGGCACATGCACATGCCATCATACAGGTTAGATGGGAAGGCCTGGTGAAAGGTTGTGGTATGAGACACTGTTGAGGGAAGGTGCTTCTCCCTCTCTCTTTCTCTTTCTTTCTCTTTCTCTTTCTCTTTCTCTTTCTCTTTCTCTTTCTCTTTCTCTCTCTCTCTCTCTCTCTCTCTCTCTCTCTTTCTCTTTCTCTTTTTCTCTCCCTCCTCATAAAAAGAAATAAAATAAACTTTAAAAAGAGTTTGGAAGAAGTATTAAAAATAATTTCTTTCTGGAATTCTTTTGAGAAGAAGCATGTGGTATAAGCAGTAGGGGGATAATTAAAATAGCAGAATGTTATTTATGTGATAGCAGGAAATTTGCATTGAAGTATAATTGAAGTTGAACAGTAAAGCTGATACGGACAAGGAGATTCTGCGCAACAGTCATTCTCTTTCTACTTTCCATTCTCAGTTTACCTCATGTACAGAAAACAATTTCTCTGCAGAGATTGGTTTGTAGATACTCCTGTATCCTCAGAATCAAGTACACAGATTATCTTTTTATAAAATTTTTTAAAATTTCATTTTATTTTATACATTTGATCATGTTTTTTAGCTTACAAAGTGAATATTTAAACTTGTGAACATTTCTCCCTAGTCCAATTGATAAAACTATAAAATTATCTTCAACAGATAATACCCCATTTCTTTGTCCCATTAATGCTTTGCCTCTCTATTTTTCTTCTAAATGTCCTTCCTCATACTCCACTCTTTCACACATACTATATTTGGTATTCACATCCATTTACTGTGTTTCTATATCCTTTAGTCACTCAGTTTCAGTCATAGAGTGCAGACACTCAGTACATATTAAGTGAAGACATACAATGTTTCTCCTTCATAGCCTGGCTTGCTTCACTCAGCAGTAAATCTTCCATATTCTTCCACTTCCTGTCAAAAGCCAGGGTCTTGGTGTTTTTTATGGTTGAATAGTATTCCATAAAGTATATATGTCAAAGTTTTTCAGTCTATTCATCTGTTTGTGAGCATTTGGGTTGGTTTCATGTCTTAGCAGTTGTGAATAGTGACGCAATAAACATCGATGTGCAAGCACTTTTCTGACTAAGAATTTTTCTGTCCTTTGGGTAGATACCAAGGAGTGGGATTGCTGGATCATATGGTAGTTCTATTTGTAAAGCATTTTTTCACATGCCTTTTGGCTATTCAAATGTCATCCTCAGAGAGTGTTTTATTCAACTTATTCTCCCACCTTTTAATAGGGTTGATTATCTTTTTTTCAGAACAGCTGCTTGAGTTCCTTGTGTATTCTGGTTATCAGCCCCTTATCTGATGCATAGTTTACAAAAATATTTTCCCATTCTGAGGGCTGTCGATTAACACTCATTACTGTATTTTTTGCCATGCAGAAACTTCTTATTTTGATGTAATCCCACTTATCTATTTTGGGGATTATGGACTGTACTTTGGAGGTCTTATTTAAGAAGTCTTTGCCTACCCTAATGTCTCTCAGAGTTTCCCCATTGTTTTCCAGGAGCAGTTTTATAGTTTGAGGTCTTAGGTTTAGATCTTTGAGTCACCTTGAGTTGATTTTTGTCAAAGGTGAGATGTAGGGGTTCAGATTCATCTTTCTGCAGGTGGAAATCCAGTTTTTCCAGCACCATTTGCTGAAGAAGTTTTTCTTTCTCCACTGGATTTACTGGTACCCCTTGTCAAAAATCAGTTGACTGTATGTTTGGGAATTTATTTCTGGGGACTCTATTCTGTTACATCAGTCCACCTGTCTGTTTCTGCCAGTACCATGGTGTTTTGATTACCACAGCTTTGTAGTATATTTTTGGGACAAGGAGTGAGATGCCGCCCACTCCACTCTTTTTGTGCAGGATTGCTTTGGCAATAGGGGGTCTTTTATGATTCCAGGCAAATTGTATGATTGTCTTTTCTAGATCTGTGAAGAATGTGTCTGGTACTTTGATTGGCATTGCATTGTCTCTGCTGCCAGAGAAAAGGCACACATGTCCTGTTTGGGTGCATGTCCAGCCTTTTTTTATTATCAAATAGCAAATGGAAGATTCTTTCTCTGAAGAAACAACTAACCCTGTAGAAAATCCTCCACAATCTTCAATCTTCCTTGGAGCAGTAGCACCATGAAATTTCTCTCTCCATCTGATGACTCTAAATAAAGTCAAGAGTGGGACAAATCTCTTCCTAATATACTCCACCAGTCAATATTTTAATCTCTCTCTTTTTTTTTTTTTTTTGGAGAGATTTTCACTGTAGGGCACGTGCACTCACCAGACAGACAGAGAGAGACATAGAGAGAGAAAGCGAGAAATCACCCCCCGGGGGGATGGTCACGCCGCAATCCCTTCTCCCCCATTCTCCTCTCGGGATCTTGGGCACGCATGCACATGCGCCCGGCGTGAGTTTTAAGCCACCGGGTCCGGGACACGAACCGTGGTCGACTACATGGGAGTCCAGCGACATAGCCATTACGCTAACTGCTGGTTCCCTCTCATTTTTTTACGATTGCCAGAATGTGCATTTACTCACCAGAGAGAGATAGAAACAGAAAGAGAAGTGGTTGTGGGGAGGGGGTGAGAAAGCACCCCTTAATGGAAAGCAGTCATGCCACAATCCCTTCTCCATTTCTCTAACCAGGTGAAACTTTAGGCATGCAGGTAGAACTGCCCTGTATGTGTTTCAAGTCTTCAGGACTGGGATTCAGACTGTGGTCAGCCATATGCGATCAGGCTCCCTTAATCATTAGGACATCGGGTCCATCTATAATCCCTCTCTTAAATATGAACACATAGTAAATTTCACAAGGCAATTAATGAATGTTGCAACATAAAAAAGGGAGATGTAATACAAAAAATGGGGAGAAAAAGATTTTGAAAAGACAGGTAAAAATAGAAGACCTTTGAAAAAGTCAAATAGCAGCTAAAAAATAAGGAAAAATGTTTGTAAGAAGCAACCAGGGAATAAGATCAAAAGAAATATTTGGACATAATGCAATAGCAGAAGTACAATATTTAGTAGAAAGCTGAAAGGATAATCTCAGGGATAAATTCCAGAAAATAGAATAAAAACATCAATACAGAGACTGAGTCAAGCTACACGCATGTATGCACATGTATGCACACACACACAAAAACAGACAGAGTGATAGACAAAGAGAAAAAAACAGGAAAAACACACACAAAAACACACAGTGATAGACAAAGAGAAAAAAACAGGAAAAACAATGTGATTCAGGATCAATTTCTGATTTGAAAAACACAAGAAAGAAAATGAAAGCAAAAATTTATTCAAGAATTAAAATATTAACAGCAGTGAATTATTACAAGAGGAACATGAGACCCTAGTTTTACTGATTGCTTATTTCAAACATACGTGTATGTGTTTATATGTGGTGTGTGTGTGTGTGTGTGTGTGTGTGTGTGTGTATTTATTTATTTATTTGTTGCCAGAAAACATGAACAATTGCAAGGAAGAGAAATAGAAAGAGAGAAAGAAGGACTGCAAGAAAGCAGTGCCCCATGGGGCGTGGTTACATTGTAACCTCTTCTCCTCCATCCCTCCCTCCTTTGAGATTTTAGGCATGCACTCACTTATACCCAACATATTTTCCAAGCCACCAGGGCTGAGATTTGAAACACACAGTTCATCAAGTGGAATTGAGCTGCCTTAACTATGAGGCCATGAGCTGCCCAAAGATAATTTTTCCAGTTTTATTTAAGTATCATTGATAAAAATTGTATATATTTAAGGTGTAGAACTTGACGTGTATATATATCTTGTAAAACAATTACAATGAAGCTAATTAATATATCTATCATATAACATAGTTAATCTTCTTTTTCTTTTTTCAGTTTTGCTACAGGGCATGTATACTCACTAGAGAGAAGGGGAGGGAGAGGGTGAGGTAGGGGAGGCAGGGAAGGAGAGAGAAAGTGGGAAAGCAAGCCCTCAGGTTCAGGACTTGAACTGTGGTCAGCCACGTGGGAGTTCAGCGCCTTAATCACCAAGCCACCTGTTGGCCCTATGTTCCAGTTTTTTACAATTTATGTTTATTAGAAAGAGCATGACACCTGTTGGCCCTATGTTCCAGATTTTTACAATTTATGTTTATTAGAAAGAGCATTCTACTCATGTGAAAAATGAAAACCAAGGAATAACTAGTGTCAGGGAGACTAGCAAACAAGTTGTTAGAGAAAACCTAATTAAGAAATAATGAGGTCCTAAATGAAAACAGTAAAAGTGATTATGTAAAGAAAAAGTTATATTTAAGAGATATTAAGATATTTTATACATACAAAAAAGTCTGATTGGAATTGGAGAACTGAGAAATCAATGATTTCAAAGTTAGCTTAAGTGAATGACTGAGATGACGGCATTTAGAGAAGAAATAAGAGTGAAAAGAGGAAAGAAGATTAGGAACTCAGTACGTGTCAGAGTGCATACTTTACCATTTTCAAACAGATCAGGGCACAGACAATATTATCTGGGCTCCAACAATTGCTGGTAATTTTTCTCTCTTCTCTCTCTCTCTCTCAAATAGTAATAGTACTAGCAGGAGCAACAGCATGAGCAACGGTATTAATAGTAATGGTAGCAGTCGTAGTCATCACAAGATTTATTTCCCAATGCAAAAGTGTTGTCTGGTGTTTGGTACTCAGTTTCCACAGCAGAAGTTTCTTCACTGGAATATTGAGATAAGTGTATATGATTAAATAATGAATTGTAATAATATTTCTTCTAGATTCTTATTTTGAGATCATATGTCTTCTAACTTGCTACTTATTTTTAATAATGAACATTAATTTATGTCTAACCATTGAGCTGTATACTTTAAGATACTTATTTGCACTTACTGTAATAACTATTTTTTACATGAAGGATGAAAATCTTGCTTTTGAAATGATGACAAACATATTATCAATTTTGTGTGCGTTTATTTTTTTACATTTTACTATTTTTTAATTTATTGTTTACATTTAATTACCATACAGCTAGACTATTATCATCGATTATGATGGCCTTCTCTCTTTGCACATATTTCCTTTATTGCTCTTGTAGACTATTCCCACGTCTCCCTTCTCCTTAGGTTTAAGATGATCAAAAGTCAGAGGCACCTCTCAGTGACTTTCCCAAATCCAGAAGCGAAATAGTAGTTGGCATGTAGCAGACTTTCGATACACAGTTGCTGGAGGAGAGTTGGAAGGAATCATGAACCAATTAGAGAGAAATGTTGAGCACAACAATGTTCAAACAATATGGAGTCTATTAGGAGAAATATTTCATGTACAAAATTCATTTTCATAACAGATGTTTATTAAGCACTCAGTGAAGTTCCAGATATTTGAAAATGAAAAGCTGGTGACCCTCTTCTCATAAGTGCAAAGTAGACAAAGGTATATTTGAGTACACCTTAAGACAATTCAACCTCTAGCTGAACAATGTGTTTTTTAAATGGCACACATTTCTAGTATAAAAAACATTGTATTTCATGCTTGAGTGAAAGCATGCGAGAATGAAATAAGCAGAAAGAAAAATGTTCTGGCAAATTTCACTACATCAGGGATTTTTGAACAATTTGACATAATTTAGTCTTTGGAAACATTCCCAGTCACAAGAAGGAGGGCAAATAACATCTGTTTTGCCTAGAATTCACCTTTTTGTGAATATGGATTCAAAGTAAATAAACCATGATTCTCCTCATTTCTTATTGAAAGTTAAGAATCTTCTGTCTTAGAACTTTTACTGGTTGCATATGTTGTTACAAGGTTCAGTATAAATTTAAGGATTTTTGTAAGAAGACTTTGAAAATAATGTCTGTGTAGGATCTATTTGAATTAGTAGATGACACTAAAATAATTAGATGAAAATGCTAATTTTATGATGTTGGTATCCTGCTGTTCAATGGTTGATTCTGACCATATTGTAATTAATTTTCTGCCATCTATATTGTTAGAGTTTCTAAAGCCAAGGACATAATTTATACAATTAAATAAAACCTTCATGTTTTCCATCAAGAAAGCAAAACACTTGAAATAATATGACTTAGATTCTGCAATAAAAAAGCAAGTAGCACATAATACAGCCACTTCATTCCTAATAATTAGTATCACAGCTCTGAATTTCAATTAATGGCACCCTTCAAAAAGCTCATGCTTTCATAATTAGTTTGGACTTGTGTCAAATTCGTTTAAATGAGAAACCAGCTTTCAAAGATAAAAACATGCATCAATTTAGAGGTCAGCTTTTCACTTTTAAAAAATGTCTTTTATTTTGAAATTTTTCAAATGCTCAGAAAATTTAGATGAACAATACAATGTACACCTGTCTACCCTCTGTCGCTGACACTTATCAATGACTAACATCTTAGCCACCTGCTCCAGCTTCCCTTTTCTCTCTCCAAAATGAATATTGCAGATGTCAAGACATTTCACCTCCAACTACTGGAGCTAGTATCTACCAAGACAAGGACATTTTCCTACCCAGTCGTAACATAAATATATCACACTTTTAAAAATCAGCGTTAATTCAAAATAATGATGCAACATATAAAATTTTCTCAACCATAGCAAAAAAATTAAACGAAACAAAACAGAAAAACAACAACCAAAAAAACCCCAAAACATATGTTACAGGTATTTTTGCCCCATTTAGGAGTCAGGCATGATTTATGATTTTTGTTTTGTTATGTACCTTCAGTTTCTCAGAACTTACAAATAAGAGTCTAAGAGTTTCCTACTATTCTTCATATTTCATTCTTTGAAAAGTCCAGGCCTTTAGTTCTATAGAACATCTCACATTTTGTATAAATAAATACTTTTTTATGATTTCATGTAAGTCAAGCATTTCTGGCACAACTTGGAAGGATGATGTTGAGCAGCTCTCAGTATATCATATCTGGAGTTGCACGATACAGGATCTTTTCACTCTTGGCATTGCCAGATCTCTTCATTAGAAAGGCACATTTTCTCCTTGGTAATTAATAAACAATATATACAGCAATACTGTCGATCTTGTAAATATCCTTTTGTCTGACATGCCCATCAATAGTATAAGATTACATTGATTTGTACTTTGAATCATTAAAAGCATAGCCATATATAAAACCAAGACTTTCTAACATTCCTTAGGCCATGCCTTCTAATCTCATAGTTTTTCCTTTCCTCCTTTTTCATATCCTTGTGGGTCCATGTGAGTTTATTCTGATTCACTGTTAGCATTCATTAACTTCCTTATTCATTTTAATATTGGGAATGACCGAACTTTGGTGAGAGGAAGTTGTTTCAAGCCAGTTTTTACTTTTGTGTGTCATGACAACATTAGTCTTCAAGCAATTTCTTTCTCTAAGAAGATGTTCCAAGTTCACCTTTCTTTCCCACACATGTAGAATCAGTCATTTCTTCAATGATCCTTTCAGTGGGGAATAGTATTTAAAAAGCAAGATCTGAGTACTAGGTAAGTATTATCCCCCCCAAATCTTTCTTTTTAACAATTATTTTATTTAACTTTATTTATTTATTCATTTATTTTAATTTGCCCCGTGAGAGACTGAATGAGAGAGAGCGAGAAAGTGAGAAAGCAAGCTACCAGGCTCGGGACTCGAACTGAGATCAGCCATATGGGAGTCCACTGCACTTAACCACCACCCAACCTGCTGGCCCCTGCCCCCTCAATCTTTACATTTGATAAATTTTCCTCTAATGTTTCTTTATTTGCTTAAGGCCTCTGGTAAAAAGCTAAATAGAAATGTCACTACATCTTTGTCTTGTCCTTTGACACCAGGCAGGAAGTGTACATCTTTACATTGAGAAGGATATAATTTGGGATTTGTTGGGACTTTGTAAATACCATCAATAGTATTAGATTCCATTGATTTTCTCTGAATCATTAAGAGCATGGTCATATATAAAA
This sequence comes from Tupaia belangeri chinensis, assembly GCF_000334495.1. NCBI lineage: Eukaryota > Metazoa > Chordata > Mammalia > Scandentia > Tupaiidae > Tupaia > Tupaia belangeri. The sequence continues at coordinate 510,776 of NW_006204563.1, forward strand.
CAAAGACTTTCTACCATTACTTAGGCCATGCCTTCTAATCTCATAGTTTTTCCTTTCCTACTTAAGAGAAGGAAACAAGCTTCCTTCTCTAAAGTTTGCTAACCGCTATTGTCCTGAATGAGTGGTGAATTTTATTTAATACCTTTCTATACCTAATGATACTTTTATAGTGGGAGAATCAGACAACAGCTTGATAGGATGATCAAAACTAGCTTCAACGATGAAAGACAGATGAAAAATATATGACTCCAGACGTGATATTCTGATAAGATGTAATAGCATCAGTGCAGTTTTTCAGGTAGAATGCATAACATGCATCACATTATAAGAAAGAATCAGAAAACAAAATAAAATAAAAACACACACACAAAGAAAACAAACAAAAACAAAAAAAGAAAACAACCTAGCCTAGTTGGCACTGTGAATAGCTTACTAAACTACAGTGCTCGAAGCCACATGGCCAACCAGATTTAGATCCCCGGTCTAATTGACTTGAAACATGCTGAGTGTATGTGTGAGCACCCAAGATCCTGGCAAGTTGGTGGGATAGGGGAAGGGATCACAGCATAATAAGACCTTGTTGAAGCTGTTTTTCTTTCTCTCTCCCACTTTGTTGTGCTCACACATGCACTCTCTATTGTAAATTAAAACAAACAAACAAAAAACAACTTAAAAAAAGTGCAGGATCAAGGGGAAAAAAATTAGAAAGTTTTTGTTTAAAAAGTATGAGAGGGACCAGCAGTTAGCGTAATGGCTGTCGCTGAACTCCCATGTAGTTGGCCGCAGTTCAAGTCCCAGACCTGGTGGCTTAAACTCACGCCGGGCGCATGTGCGTGCACGCCCAAGATCCCAAGAGGAGAATGGAGGAGAAAGGATTATGGTGTGGCCATCCTGGGAGAAAACCTGGGGTGATTTCTCACTTTCCATCTCTCTGTCTGTCTGTCTTTCTGGCAAGTGCACGCACCCGATAGCAAAATCCCCTCCAAAAAAAAAAAAAAAAAAAAAGTATGAGAGAGCTGAATACTTAAGAATATTCAATAATTTTAATCTCACAAAAGGCAAAGTAAGACTTTAGAAATGTTTCATATTTTAAAAGGTTGAAATGACATGATGACTAAGAGCAAATTTTGACCCTAGACTGGTACGTGTACTGGAGGGGAGAAATGACATTATGGAGTGAATAGACAAAGTTAAAGTAGGAAAAGTAGATTAAATAAAAGCATTATGAGTTATCTACTGTAAAAAATGTGTTTGGTAACTGCACGTTGACTAGGTAATATAATATCGCTATTCATCTGAAGTAGATTCTGGAGTACGTAAGGTCAAAAAAATATGATATACTTAAATTACTTTAAATGGTTCCCCCAAATTAAATATATGTTATGGAGACTGTGCATATATATGAAATAATAAAGAAAATAAAATGTTACTGAGAAGTTATTCTGAATAGACAGATACTTTTGAATCGTTTTGATTTTATACTTTTCCTATAAGTTTGAAATCACTTCCAAAGTTTCAAAAAAAGAAGTAATCTAATCTACCACAACAGTAAAGAGAAATCACACTGGTTCATTCTGCAAGGCTTCATTGTACTATGATCCCCTTGCCCTAGCCTACCAGCTTCTCAAAATGTTGGGCACGTGTGCGTGTACAAACACACACACACACACACACATACACACACACTCAGGCTGTTTCAAGTCAACCAGGCCAGGATCTGAACTCATGGTTGGCCATGTGGTTCCCAGCACCGCATCTCAGTAGGCTACTGATTATGCCAACTAGGCTAGGCCATTTTTTTCCTGATACTTTATGATTTGATTCAAGTTATACATTCTTGCTGGAAAAATTGTATACCTGATGTTACATCTTATCAAGATAACACATTTGGAGGCACATAAGTTCTTCATTGCTGAAGCTAGATCAACTTATCAAGGTATAATCTGATTTTTCAGCTATGAGGTTACTGCTTTTTCTCTCTTGTAAACAACAATCTATTTGTAAGAAAACAAGACCATGCAATTATTGTAGGAGTGTGACTTTAGTACTGTCAAGAGTAGGTTTTAGTCTTTAGTTACAGCTGGCTTACATCAGCTTTCCTTTACTCCTGGGATATAATTCAAGGATCTTAGCTGAAAGCTTGGATCTTTACCAGTGTGACTCCACAGGTCTTCAACCTTAACTTCTATCTTTCCAGAACTTGGCATCTTTTAAAAACTTCTGCTCAACTCTTTAGTATTCCAACTGCTGCTCTCTGATGTTTTTTTGGTTTGTTCATTTATTTATGTATGTTCCTGTGAGCAGCTTTGGCATCCAACCTTTTCAATCAAAAATTTCATGTCAACTTTTGGATTCACTTTTCAATCAGTTTTCTTCCTTCTCTTGGAAGTTCAATATTTCCAGTGTCTACCTTCTCAGTACAATGGGATTGGGGCTTTTGTTTATTTCTCTATTGACCTGCACTGACAATTGGATTCACCCTCCAATTATAAGCAAGGGTGAATATAGAGCTTATGTTCTCATTCCCTTCCTAAGGAATTATAGGCCCTCATATTCAGGCTGTGTTGGCTGATCTGTAGATCTGTAAGGCATTTGACTGTTTGTCATCTGTCTGTCTGTCTGTCTGTCTATCTATCTATCTATCTATCTATGTTCCTTTTACAGTTTTTGGCAGAAGAGTTATTTTTACATGAACTATCTTGAAGATAGGCAAATTGGAAGTCTATCTGCCATCTAGTATGTATGTGAGTGTGTGTGTGATTTTTTCTGTTTAAGAAAAGGTTTTGCAGTAGTAATAATCCTGCTTCAGCCTTCTGGCTGAGTAGCTGAAACTTTAGACACACACTGCTTCATTGGTTTTTACAAATCAGATTTAACAAATTTATACCTAAATAAACCTGACTGAAATATGTGTGTGTATAAATATATATATTTTTTCTTTTTTTAGTAAGATTTTTGCTATAGGGCTCATGTGCTTGCTGGAGAGACAGAGAGACAGAAAATGAAAAATTGCTCTCCAAGGGGGGAGGACCATGCTGCAATCCCTTCTTCTCCATTCTCCTTTTGAAATTTTGGGCACGCATGCACATGTGCCCAGCATGAGTTTTAAGCTGCCGGGTCTGGGACTTGAACCACAGTCAACTACCTGGGAGTCCAGCAATGTAACCATTATGCCATTTGCTAGGCTCCTAAAATATTAATATGCAAATATTAGGATGTTAGGAAAGTGATGATGCATTTTTCTGTTTTTCTATGCAAAAATGCATCATGACTTTGCCAACAACCCAAAAGAAACATGGAGTTCTTATTTACAGAACACTTGCATTGAGAGTCAGTTTGTCCATGCTGTCTGTGCTCAGTAATCCAAGCAATCCTCAGTACAAGAGCCCAAGCTGAGACACGACTGGCCTCATGACCATGGAAAGGCACAATGGAACCATGTCATCACTCTCCTCAAGAGTAGATTTTAAATGTGCACAAGACAATTAAATGTCGGCTATGGTGGATATGTTTATTGCTCTGATTTACCCCTTTTAAAAACACACTGCACTCTACAAAGATGTACAACTATCAGATTGTTCAGAAAGTCATGACTTCTTTTTTTTTTTAAAGTGAACACTGAATGACTATAAATACATAAATAAATAAATAAAATTAATAAAAAAGAAAGACTTCCTAGTGTACAAACATCATAAATACAGTCTCACTATTTATATAATATTTGAGAAAATGCAAAATAAGCAATAAGAGAATGTTATACTCATAAGAATGGTCAAATTGAAAATATCTGTTCACCCTAAGCTTCAGTGGAAGTGTAAAAAACAACATTTCTAAACCATAATAATAGGTGTATAACCAGCACAACTTGATAACTCATTTATTAATATCCAGTAAATTTGAAAAAAAAAAGTTTTTATTCAAATATTCTTCCTCAACTCACAAAAAAATTCACTATTTTGTCAATGCTATATTCTATGTATGATTTTGTGTGGCTAATATAGATTTTAAATATTTCTATTCATTGTAAAATCTATATTTTACTTTGGTTTTTATGCCAGGACACTTCTGCCCAGCAAGGAGAGCATTGGTCATTAGAAATAGCAAACATACTGTCAAGCATGACCTACTGTCTAGTCGAAATCTAATTATTCAGGGTTGATGATAGAAATGATCCATTTTAATTTACAAATGAAGAGCAAATTCACTTAACTCTTTTATTATGTAGGGTTTTTTTTTTTCCTTCCAAAAGAGAAAACAATTTAGAAGGGCAAATATTTGATATTTCTTAAGAATTCTGGGTCACAGAAATAACATCTCGCTGGTATTTCCATCATTCACAACATGATCACTCCTTTCTCCATCTTTTTGCGTGGGCTCTGACAATATAGCAGTGTTTCTCTAAGCCTTTTACTTCTGATCTTGAACAAGAACCCTGTAGAGCTGTCAGAATTTTAAGGTAAAATGAAAAAAAAAATTATGCATCACAGTGCCAGTAAATGAGAAGCAAATGAATACTTTGAAGTGCTATATTTTAGCACCGAAAAAGAATTTGATTTCCTAAAATAAAGTTTATTGAGGAATTCAGAAAAAAGAAAAAGTCTAAATCAATATGTTTCTAACAGTTGGACCATAAATACAACTTATTGATTTCTCGATTTATGCCATGATAACCACTGCTTCTACTTCACCTTCAGGCATTGTGGGAATTACTAAAAATAGATTACTGGTTTGTTGTGTTTTTTTTTCTCAAAATATACTTATTTTGTCAATATTAATTATGTTGTGAGAATGAATGATTCAAGGTAGTGGAAAAATAAGAAATAAACTCTGACGGCATTGAGTTTTATGAGTTTGAAGAACACAGATTTATAAAAAGCACTATCTAAAATGATTATTATTATTATTATTTTTTTGGCTATAGGGAATATGTGCTTTCTAGAGAGAGAAAGAGAGTGGGGAAGTGAGAAATCATTCCTGTAAACAGGGAAGATGGTCACACCACAATCACTTCTCTTCCATTTTTCTCTCAGGATTTTGGACATGCCGACACATGTGCCTGCATGATTTTCTCTCTTTTATCATATTAATTTTAAAGTGTATTTGTTTATTTTTGCTTTAAGAGAGACAGAGACAGAGATACCCAGAGGGGTACTGACATTGCAATCCACCTCTAATCTCAGCCAGCCCTCAATCATAAGTACGTGCGTGCCCAGCGCACCCAGTGAGGCCTCTAGACTTAGGCTGGGAACCATCCTGGGGAGCCAGTCCAGCAGAGCACCACATTCTACCACTGTGCCACCACCTGGTACCAATATATATATATTTTTTTTTGGAGAGATTTTCACTGTAGGTCACGTGCGCTCACCAGACAGACAGAGAGAGACATAGAGACAGAAAGCGAGAAATCACCCCCCAGGGGGGATGGTCACGCCGCAATCCCTTCTCCTCCATTCTCCTCTCGGGATCTTGGGCACGCACGCACACGCGCCCGGTGTGAGTTTTTTAAGCCACTGGGTCCGGGACACGAACCGCGGTCGACTACGTGGGAGTCCAGCGACATAGCCATTACGCTAACTGCTGGTTCCCACCTGGTACCAATATTAATGCTTGTATCCCATCAGGTTCTTGGGTAAAGAATCAAAAACATTCACCTTAAATGTTTTGGCATCTTAAAATAAAACCATTAAAAATGTATTGACCTAAGCTTATAATTGCTTAAATAATACATAAAAATTCCAATCTTCTTATGCAAATTCAAGATGTTTTCTGCTATAACACACTTACACACTTCTTTTCCTTTCTTTTCACTGTCTTACGTAACCATAATTTGGATCAAGGGGCATAAAGTCAACATCTTCTAGCTTTTGTGTTTCCTTGATCTATGGATACACACACACAGACACACACACACACACACACACACACGCTTAATTTTACATGCAGATAAATGAATGTTTACAAGGTTGCCTCAAGATACTTTTATAACTTCCTGTCTTCCTAAAAAACCCCACTCAGCACAGTAAGATGAGTATAGTTAATATTAATTTATCTTATATTTCAAGACAGCTAGAATATAGAATTTTAAATGTATCTAATACAAACTAACAATAAATTTTTGAGGTGATTTTATATATATATAACATATATATAAAATCTATATAATATATAATTAATTCTTAGGCCTTGATAAGAAGAGATTTAAAGACCAGAATATCTTATGGACAGTGAGAAAGTGCTAAGTTTTAGTGGTACTAACACAATTGAAGATTGTCCCAGAAGAGGCTAGTGGTCTAGAAGTTAGTATGGTCTGGGAATAAGATATTTAAAATTGCTCTTTAAAAAAAAAAAAGTTTGTTTCTTTCATGAGTGATAGAGACACACTAACAGAGAAGAAGAAAGACAGGGAGAAAGTACCCCAATAATGTCCTGATGCTGAAATCCACCCCCAGGTCTGCTAGCCCCAGGTCATGGCCACATGTGTGCCTTTCATATTCAGGGAGGTCTCCAACTGGAACTGCAATGCTTCCACGTTTATTGACATCACCTGGACTTTGGTCTTTTTTAAGATAACTTTTTATAGGGAACCAGCAGTTAGCGTAATGGCTATGTTGCTGGACTCCCACGTAGTTGAACGTGGTTCAAGTCTCGGACCCGGTGGCTTAAACTCACGCTGAGCGCGGGTGCATGCGTGCCCAAGATCCTGAGAGGAGAATGGAGGAGAAGGGATTGCAGCATGACCATCCCCCGGGGGACTGATTTCTTGCTTTCTGTCTCTATGTCTCTCTCTGTCTGTCTGGCGAGCGCACGCACCCTACAGCGAAAACCTCTCAAACAAACAAAAAAAAAAGATAACTTTTTATAAAGTCAAATTGTATCTAAAAATCACTAGACAATTGATAAAATGGAAGCAAAAGCGATTGGAAGTTGGAGCAGTGGGGGGTATGCCATCTATATGAAAACTGCACTAATAATGATGCCAAAAGTGGATTTAAAAAGAGAAATTGTAATTCAGAGATGATGCCTTCACTGAACGAAGAACCATACTACACGCTGAGAGATGATTACCAGCAGGGAAGAGTATTTTGCGGTCAAAGAGCATGGAGTTGAGAGTGAAGTTAAAGTATATTAATCTGTAAACGGCATTGGTATAAGGGCGAAAACGGTCCCTGTCTCTTGGTTTATGTAAGTGTTTGCTTGGAGAGGGCCATTTACATTTTGAAATATGATGGAAGAATAGTCTGTCTTGACCCCAGAATCAAAGAGTCTCTTAAAAATCTTTTCTGATCTCATTTAAGACTCACCTTCACCATGAGAGGCAGAGAGTGTACAGGCAGAATGCTTAATGGTTGTTAAAAAATTCATCTTTTCTGACCTGTCTTTCTGTATTTGATCAGTGAGTAAGTGGTGGAAATATAAAGGAACAATGGATTCAGGCATTTGGGGCTTTGTGTGTCTGAGCAAATCAGATTTAAAATTTCACAGGCCTTGGACATATACCATGAAGGTGAATACTGGTTGATATCTCTAACTCAGAAAACTGAGGCTCTCATAGGCAAAATAATGTGTCAAAAGTCACTATAAGTCCCCATTGCAAGCATGCAGGAAAGAGGTCATCTAAACTCAGGTTGCGGGGTTGGCACAGAGGTTACATTGCCGGACTCACACGTGGCTAACTATGGTTTGAGTCCTGGATCTGGTGGCTTGAAACTCATACAGAGTTTGCCTATGTGCCCAAGAGCTGGGGAGGAGAATGGAAGAGAAGGGATTGTGGTGTGGTGTGACCATCCCCTCTAGGGGGTGACTTCTCACTTTCCTTCTCACTGTCTCTCTCTCTTCTAGTCTCTCCCTGTCCCCTGCCTGGCAAGTGCAACTGTCCTAAGGCAAAAACCTCTTTAAAAAAATAAATAAATAACAATAGACTAGGGGTGCTCTGACCCAACAACAACAACTAAAAGCTTGACTTTCTTTAGCTTTTGCTATAGTGCACATGAGCTTGCAGGAGAGAGAGAGAGACAGAGACAGAGAGAGAGAATCACCCTCCCAGAGAAGATGGTCATGCTGCAATCCTTTCTCCTCTGAGTTTTGGGCATGTGCGCACATTTCCAGAATGTTTTTTAGTCATCAGGTCTGGGACTCCAAGGGTGTAGTGGCCTTATGAATCCAGCCACCTTAACCTTCATACCACCTGCTAGCCCCCCAGGTTCCTCAGTCTTCCTACATTATCAAACTGAACTAAACTTTTGAGTAATTAGTTCAAATTTTATAGGAAAAAAGAGAGCCTAACAAGTAGGTTTCCAATATAAACAATGGTTCTAACATTCGTATTTTCCAGATCACAGTGTCTTCGTATAAATTCAGCTCACCGACTCTTATGCTATCTGGTTTCAAGGTAGCTATAAGCAGAGTGGGAACATTGGAAGTTGAGAAAAAAATTGCTTAAATTAGGTAACTTCACTAAAAAAAGCATACTTTGCCTTGAAGCTGTCTTAAAATTGCAGTGGTTATAGGTAGTTCACAAATCTATCTACTCACAAATTCTAGGTCAGGTACATATTTCAACACCTGTTGGACAGTTTATTCTGCCTGTTTATAAAAATAAGAAATCACCGAACGAACCTCTTGAAAGGCTTTCAGTGTCTTGTAAAAGTAAACGTAATGTCCTTTTGGGTGAGATATAAAGTAGAATAGTATTTCTGAAATACCTTAGAGTGGGTCGAGGATCATGTGTAGCTCGGAACCTTGGCATGGTTCTGATTTATAACTTAATAACTTCATTTTCTAGAAATAAAGTGGAGTTCTTATTTAAAGTCTGAAATATTCCCATTTTCTCCGAATACCATAATAATTTAAATTCATGACTTCTGTATTATTCATGCAGCCCAATTTAATAAGAACAGTGTTTCTTGTGTTCAATGTTTATGAAGGATATGTCTTGAGGGGATTCTGAGCTTCATAATAAGCAGCTGCTAGAGTAACTAGGTAGTATGCTACTCTGCCACCCTTATGAATCAGAGCCTTAAATATAATACCTGTTTTTGGTAACCTGAGTACACAATAAAATGAGAATATTTTTTCTTGGAAAAAAAACTTACTTTAGGCATATTCAAACACTTTATAAAAATATGTAAAAAAAAGTTAGTGCTTAATTTACAAAAGGAGTTTTTCTATTTATAGTAGAAGCCCGATTTCAGAAGTTGAGATATATCTATAATGATTTCCTCTCTTAAAGCACTGGTTTGTTTGTTTGTCACAGGGAAACAATGTTTTAGAAAATATTACTGAGTAAAGATTAACTAGAAAAGAAGGAAACCTTTTATAGATATGCTATATTATTTGGTAGGAAAATACAGTATCTTGGGAATGTAATGTAAGTGCTGGCTATTATTTTAGATATAACAGCAATTATTTTAGATATAATAGTCATAGCTGTATAAAGACTCTAGGGGTATTAAGCATCTGTTTCATAAAACAGGATTTTGTATAAATTGTTTTCAAGATACATAAACGATGACATAATTATTAGTCTGAATTGCTATTTAGATCAGCCTTTCAGTGATAAACTATGTCTGAATTGAGTGTCTCATTAAAATTACACTTTCACTATTGCCATACTGTTTCCCTTATTTAATTTTTTTTGGCAGAGGAAATATGCATTCACCAGAGACACAGAGAGACAGAGATGAGGGAGAAATAGAAAGTCCCACCTCCCCCATAGGGCATGGTCATAACACAATCCCGTCTCCATTTCTCCATCCTGTTGGGATTTGGGGCAGATATGCACACATACCCAGAGTGTTTTTTTTTTTTTTTCTTGAGAGGTTTTTGTTATAGGGCACATGCCCTTGCCAGACAGAGAGAGACAGAGAGACAGAAAGTGAGAAATCACCCCCCTAGGGGGGATGGCCATGCCGCAATCCCTTCTCCTCCATTCTCCTCTCGGGATCTTGGGCATGCACACACACGTGCCTGGCATGAGTTTTAAGCCACCGGGTCCAGGACGCGAAACGCGGTCAACTACATGGGAGTCCAGCAACATAGCCATTACGCTAACTGCTTGTTCCCATCCAGAGTATTTTTTAAGCCACCAGGGCTGGGATTCAAATTGCGTAGTTGGCTAAGAGAGATTGACTCTTGACCAATAGGCGTTAGTGATGACCCCTCCCCTTCTTTTAATTATTAAAGAAAATGAGATATCTTTGAAGGAATATGATCCTAGAATGGTTATGGATAGATCAGATTTCATTTGGAATGAACTAGTAGTCATTTTCAAGAGAGAGTAGTTACTAAAACTATGTAAAAAAGTAAAATTATTTTGAGATATTACTTTGAAAATTCTTTAGATGGTCTTGAATGTATCAGTTCAATAATACCTGCTTCGGGATATATTCTGTATCTGCTAACTAGCATCTCCCTATTTCCCCTCCCCTCCCCCTTCCCAGACTCCAGTGTCTAATATTCTACTCTCTACTCTGTAAGGGCAATTTGTTAAATTTCTACATGAGTAAGAAGACATGATTTTTAACTTTGTTTATTTTTCTTATTTTGCTAAACATAATGTTCTCCAGGATTATCTGCATTGCCTTGAATGACAGGATTCTTTCTTTTTAATGGCTGACTAGTATTCCACTGAATTTATAAATTTACATTTTCTTTATCTCTTCATCTGTTGATGTCACATAAGTCAATTCCATCTTGGTTATTGTGAATAGTGTTGTAATAAATATTAGAGTAGGTATTTCTCTACCATGTAATAATTTACTTTCCTTTGGTTGGATGCCTTGTGGTGGGATTGCTGGATCATATAGTAGTTCTATTGTTAGATTTATAAGGAACCTCCATAATATTTGCCATAATGACCGTACTAATTTGCATTCCCATCAACGGTCACCAGCATTTGCTATTTTTTCTCTTTTTGAGAATAGACAGTCCCAATACAAAGTAATGATGCATGTTTGAGATGACAGCTATGCTAATCACTCTGACTTAATCCTTACACATCTGTTTACATATTGAAAAAATATATTGCACCCCATAAATATGTGCAATTATTATGTGCCATTGTAAATTAAAAATAAAAAGAATTATACTGATGAAGGTGAAAGTGGTTAAAGAGCAATTCAGTGAAGCATTTCTTGTAATTTTCCAAAGACTGTGAATGTTGGTAAGAATATGAATAGACCTCATTGATCAGTAACCTATGTTCAAATACAAATTGTTTCTACTTTTAACTGGAGGAGTTTGGTTAAGTTATTTATTTATTTTTTAAAAGAGAGGTTTTTGCTATAGAGTGTGTGTACTCACCAGAGAGACAGAGTGAGATGGGAAGACAGAAAGTGAGAAATCACCTGCCAGGGAGGATGGCCACGCTGCTATCCCTTCTTCTCCATTCTCCTCTTGGGATCTTGGGCATGCACGCACACACACATGCACGCAGTGTATGTTTGAAGCTGCCGGGTCTGGAACTTGAACTGGACTATGTGGGAATCCAGTGAAGTAACTTTACACCATCTTCTGGACCCGACTTATTTAATTTTTTTAAACCTATATTATTATTTTCAAAATAGGGATAGTTATTGATAATAAACAACTAAATATTTTTCATGTAGGAAAAATGAGACTGTTTGCCAAAGAGCTTGATCCATAGCTGGTGTTCAGGAAATAATATTTAACTTTTGACACAAGTTTTCCTTTATCGAAAAATGTTTCCTAGTTTCAAAGAATGTTTAAGTGCTAGCAAAATAAATAAATACATACAGAAGCAGACCAGGAACTCTGAATGTAAAATGAAAATAAAAGTAGTTTGCCTAAGGAAAAAAGAGTCAAAATCTGAAGTGGTGAGTGACTCAAATGGTGGTGAACGTCTCAGAGTTTCTTTTTAATTTTTATTGATTTTTTTTTTTAAAGATTTTTGCCATAGGAGGTATGTGCTCTCCAGAGAGAGAGAGAAAAATGGAGGGAGTGAAAGTATCTTAAGATACTGATATATAGGGACCAGCAGTTAGTGTAATGGCTATGTCACTGAACTCCCATGTAGCCAACTGCAGTTCAAGTCCCGGACCTGGTGGCTTAAACTCTGGGCACGTGTGCATGTGTGCCCCAGATCCTGAGAGGAGAATGGAGGAGAAGGGATTATGGCATGGCCATCCTCCCTGGGGGGGGGGATTTCTCGCTTTCCGTCTCTCTCTGTGTTTCCGGCAAGTGCACGCGCCCTATAGCAAAAACCTCTCCAAAAAAAAAAAAACCCAAAAAACCAAAACACCAAAACAACAACAACAAAACACTGATACAAGAAAAGCAATTGAGGAGGACCAGCAGGTGGCATGGTTGTGGGGCTCTAGACACTCCCACATGGCCTACCACAGTTTGAATCCTGGACCTCGTGGCTTGCTTTCTCACTTTCTATGTATGTGTGTGTGTGTGTGTGTGTGTGTGTGTGTGTATGTGTGTGTGTGGTCAAATTAAAATACATGAATGAACAAATAAAAATTAAATAAATAATTTTTTAAAAATAAAGAAGAGCAATTGAAAGTAAAAGCAAACAAAAGTAAGAAAATTATAAATCTAAGAACAGAAATAAAAAACAAAACAAAAACTAATAAAGAATATTACTAAAACACAAAGATACATTTTTGAAACGATTAATGAAATTGCTAAACCTATAGCCAAACTGATAGAAATAGAGATAAAAGAGATTACTTATTGCCATTATTGGAAATGAATAAGAAGGATCAATACAGTTATTAAAAACTAGGACCAGCAGTTAGCATAATGGCTATGTCGCTGGACTCCCACATAGTCGACCATGGTTTGAGTCCCGGACCCAGTGGCTTAAACTCATGCTGGGTGCGTGTGCATGTGTGCCCAAGATCCAGGGAGGAGAATGGAGGAGAAGGGATTGCGGTGTGGCCATTCCCCCTGAAGGGTGATTTCTCACTTTCTGTCTCTCTGTCTCTCTCTGTCTGTCTGGTGAGCACACGCATCCTATAGCAAAAACCTCTCCAAAAAAAGAAAAATATATATATAGTTATTAAAAACTGATAGGGAAATATGTGACAACATTACACCGATAATTTCATTAACTTAGAGGAAGTGGATCAATTCTCTGAAGACACAAACTATTACAACTTACTCAAGATTGAAGAGACAAAATGAATAGTATATTGGATAAAGAAATTTGATTCAGAGTCTAAAACTTATGGCCAAAGATAACTTCACAAATGGATGACTTCCTAATGGATTCTTTAAACCACTTAAGTAAACTAAAGAGAATGAAATCTCCAACTTATTTTATAAAGCCAGCTTTACCTTGATATTAAAATCAGATAAAAACATTACAAGAAAACTACAGATGAAGAATTTTCAAAAACATGGAGGCAATAGTCTTCAATGAAATATCAGCGTATCAGATCCAGGACAAGATAAAAAGAGTAACACTTTGGAGTTTAAATCTGGAAGTAGATTTGACTTTGAAGTGTTTTTCTTCACCAAGGTGATGACATGATGTCTATGGTCAACCAGACTGGCCTATATTCTCCTTTCCTTGGCTTGCAGTAGAGTATTTCAATAACTTTCAAATGGTTGCAACTGCTTAATCTACAAATTACTACCTTCAGAAATTTTTAAGGTTTAGGGACCTGTAGTTGGTATAATGGCTATGTCACTGGACTCCCATGTAGTTGACCATGGCTCGAGTTCTGGACCTGGGGGCTTAAACTCATGCCGGGCACATGTGCGTGCATGCTCAAAATCCTGAGAGGAGAATGGAGGAGAAGAGATTGCTGTGTGGCCATCTCCCCCGAGGGGTGATTTCCTGCTTTCTGTCTCTGTCTCTCTCAATCCTTCTGATGAGCGCGTGTGCCCTTTAGCAAAAACCTCTCAAAAAAGAAATTTTTTTTTAAGATTTAAAGACCAGTTGATGAAACCTTTATGATTAATGAGGAGAAGGTAAAAACAGTCCTTTCATTTCATCTATAAAGAATTCTGCTACTTATTAGGGAATGTGGATTGTAATGGATAAAAACCGGAAACTGAATTGAAAGAGGTGGAAGTGGAATTCAAGTCAGCCTAGCATAATTTGCACTACCTAATGTCCAAGCTTATCTCTTGGCTAGCCTTAAGTGTTACATTTAATGCTTTATGGTGTTGGTGAGCACTAGCAGTTCAAGAAATATTCCTACATATCTTCTGTTTGTTAGATTTTTGTCATAACATGTGCACACACCAGAGAGAGAGAGAGACAGAGAAACAAAGAGGAAGAAAGTGAAAAACCACCCCCTTCCCTCCAGGGGGGGGATGGCCATGCCATAATCCCTTCTCTTCCATTTTCCTCTTGGGATTTTGAGCACATATCCACACATGCCTGTGTGATTTATTTTCAAGCACTGGGTCTGATACTCAAACTGCACAGTCAGCCACATGGGATCCAGTACCTTAACCGCCAAGCCACCAGCTGGCCCTCTATCTGTCTTTAAGACATAATGGTTTTGTCTCTTCTATTACCACTTGGAATTCAGAAATATCACATCAATTAAGTATGGATCTCCTGTGTTAGTCAGGGCTCTCCAAAGAAACACTGAATCAATAGGATTGGATTGATTGATAGATGATAGCTAGCTAGCTAGATTGATAGATAATAGGGATTTGGTTCATGCAGTTTTGGAAACAGAACAGTCCCACCATCTTCCATTTGCAAGCTGAGGGCTCAAGAGAGCTCATGATAGTCCAGTTTAAGTGCAGAGTTATGTCCTAGATCAAAAACAGGCAAAGGAGTGAATTTTCCCTTATCATGCTTTTGGTTCTATTAGGGACTCCAGTGGATTGGATGAGGCCACCCACATTGACAAAGGTAATTTACTTTATTCAGACTACTGATTCAAATTGACTCTCATCCAGAAACACTCCCAGAATAATGTTTAACCAAGGACCCGCACACCTCGTGTCCCAGTCTAGTTGACCCAAAAAATAAACCATTATGTTCCTTCACAGCAGTGCGGTGAGCTGAGTTTTACAGATACATAATAAGAACTCTTAAATATCAATTTAAATTTTTGATCATAAGGGTATTTTTATTTTTAGGATAAATCTTTCTAAAATATTTAATATACTTCCCAGAGTTCTTAATCTACCCAACATAATATAACATGTGTCTCAAATTTTTAGGTGTATATATATGTACACACATATGTAAATATACACCCACATATATTTTCAAGATGGCAAAAACATACCATTATAAATATTTTTTAATTTGTAGCTTTAAGTACAGAAAGATAAGTGGGCCCACCTCTTGGCCTGGTGGTTCAGTTGACTGGACCCTATATAGCTAACTGAACAGTTCAAGTCCTAGACCTGAAAACTTGAAAAACACATTGGTTGCATGTGTGTGCATGCCCAAAATCCTGAAAGGGGGCGGGGGAATGGAGAAGAAGAGATTGTAGTGTGGTCATGCCTCATGGGAGGCGTTCTCTCACTTTCCCTCTCTCTTTCTTTCTCTCTGGTGAGTGCACATGCTCTCTGGAAAATCAAAGGAAGGAAAAAAACTTAGCACGAAGGAGTGGTTTATATCTAGGAATATGCCTTATTCCTTGAAAAAGGCAGAGTAGCTTGTGTTTGCTGCTTCTTTCTTCCATTCCATGAATCAGATAACGCAGGCCTCTCCTGGTCCTGAAGTTTCTTGCCTGATTCTACATGCAAATGTTTCTAACTCCTGGGTATTTACCATTGAAGCAGCTTTCTTATCTCTATTTCTGGAAGCCTTAATTGCTGCCTGGCAGCATTGTTTTTAACTATCACCCTAGTGTCCCCAAATTTAACTTAGGGTGCCCTTTTCTATTACTTCATCTCATTTCACTTTGCTTCATTTATTTCCTTTTCTTGTCTGATTTTGATGCTGTAACTTCATCTTTCTATCAGATATTTTAGAATGCATTTTAAATATTTAATTTGTATACATTAAACATTGCAATTCTTATGATTCCAAGGATTGGCCCTCAATGATTGGTGGTTTCAGAGAATGACTTCGGAGTTAGACATTCCCCAGGCTCTTTCTAAAACATTTGTTCATGTATTTAACAAATATTTGTTGAACCCTTGATATGAACAAAGTAGATTCTGCAGATAAAGTGGATGGCAGGACAGAAATGCCTGCCCTTAATGGAATGATGATGGAAGTCATGGTGGGGGTGTTATTTAATAGCTAATTACCTGACTGTTTTTATTTAGAGTTAAACTAAACACAACGCAGCAGAAGTACCGAATGATGTCCCAGATCATTTTAATAGGTGGGTCTTCTATAGTCTGCAAGGAGAAGGAGAGTCTTGAAGATGAGAGATACATTCCAGGTCAAGGGAACAGCAGACAAGATGACCTGTCATGGAAAAGTTTGGCACAGATGAAAAACTGCTAGGTCAACAAGGCTCTGTTGGGGATGAGAGAGGCTAAGAAGGAAGACAGAGCAGCTTATGCCGAGCTGTGCAGGGTGGGTTATAGTTTTGGATTTTCTCTTATGAACAAAGAAATTTGAAACAGTTGTGTATTCAAAACATGCGTCCAATTTAACTCTGTTTCCACTTCTTTAATGGGGGTAATAAAATGTACTAAAGCATTATGTTTAGAATGAAACGTGACTGTGTTTTCAAGAGCTCATTTTTGTTTTAAAAGATTAAGTGCTTGGGACCAGCCAGTGGAGTAGCAGTTAAGGTGGCTGAATCCCCCATGACTGACTGCTCTGTTTGAGTCCTGGACCCACGGCTTGGAAAACATACCAGGCACATGTACGTGTGTGCCTAAAATCCTTAGAGGAAAATGGAGAAGGGATTGCAGTGTGGCCATCCCCTCTGGGTGACTTCCCCCCTCTTTCTCTCTTCCTATCTCTCTCTGGTGAGTGGACGTGCCCTATAGCACATTAAAAAAATAAGTGCTTACTGAATTCTGGTTATTAATTTCTTCTTGTATTTTACCTTGTGCTTTTATACACATTCTTTCTAAACCATATGACTATGCTAAAAGTATTACAATCCTCTCTTTACACATAAGATAATCAAAGCTCAGGACCAGCAGATGGCATGATGGTTACCACAATGGACGCCCACGTAGTCGAACGCTGTTCAAGTCCTGGACCCGGTGGCTTAAACTCACGCTGGGTGCATGTGCATGGGTTCCCAAAATCCCAAGAAGAGAATGGAGAAGAAGGGGCTGTGGCATGGCCATCCCCTCTAGGGGGTGATTTCTCACTTTCTGTCTCTCTGTCTCTCTGGTGAGCACACACCCTATAACAAAAATCTCTCAAAAAATAATAATCAAATTTCATTTAAGTTGTTATCTGATTCACTGTCACAGTCAAACATGTTAATGTACTACAGAGTCCTGGAAAATCACAACCCTTCAGGGGGACACTTCTCTACCTAGTCACTGAACAGACATGCTCAGACCTGCCTTTTCTGTGTATAGGCTCTGCCTTCTTCAGAACACAGATGGGACGTGATGGGACATCATCTCAGGCAGAAAGCCTTCCTGACATCGAAGTGAAGCTCTCTTTGCTTTACTGTAATTCTCAGTACGTATTTCAGTTGTGCTAGCAGCATGCCATCAGAGTTTATAAATTCTCTTCCTTGTCTTGTTTACTCGACTAGGAGCTTCTGGGGACCCTCAGGCTGACTCTGTATCTATGTCCCCAGCACCCTTCACAATGCCTGGGCAGATAATAGCTTCTTAATAACTGTTTGTTGAATTGAAAAATAACAGTGATATTTGTATCTATAACACTTTATATATTGATTAAAAGACATGATGCATCTTCTTCACGGTAAACAGCAATTCCCTTGCACGTGCAGACAGCTATCCTTCCCCCCCATATTACGTTCTCGAAGATAGGTATCTCAGCTTATTCGTAAGTGTTTGTATCTGATCATTTGAAATCCTGACATCCTTCCTTCCAATTTTCCCTGGCTCTGTCTTCCTGCCTGGTTGAAATGAATAAATCAACTTGTTATCAGTCTTGTTAAATACAGATAACAAAGCAAGGAACTTGTCATTGCCATCGTGTTGTGCCGTAAACATCTGGCTCGCCCATTCCAGCACTCTAACTCCGTGCTGTGAATTTACTAAGTAGCGTGTTACGGTGCTTTCAGGGTGCTCATTTACTGGAGAGAGGCCAGTGGCTCACGTCTGTGGTACGTGTATTAGCTCGCTTGTAACCCTGCAGAGGACAACCTTCACGTGCTGCTCTCATATTCACGGTAGAGCGTACGTTCCCCTATGTCAGTAGGATAAGCCATGAACATACAATCATTTTTAGCTATTTGGAGTTTGGCGAAAATTTAACATCAAGATGTGCAAGCTCTCAAATTTTAGACTTCGCTTTTCCCACTCCTTTCGAAGAAATCAATATTAAAATAATACTTTTCACAAGAGGAATTTTCTACAGCACTCCTCAGTTTTCAACTAAGTGTAATTATGACACATCTTAGAAAAAAAGTTACCTTTCACTTATTTACCACCACTATTTTGTGTCTGCCTCTGCTTTCAATATTATGAGAAGTAGTAGGGGGTTTTATAAATTAGTTATTTATTATTATTTTTTTCAATTGCCAGAATATGCATGTGCTTGCCAGAGAGAGACAGAGAGACAGAGGGAGAGAGGAAGAAAACACCCTCCCCTCTCCCATGGGGAACGGTCACGCCACAATGACTTCTGCCCCTGCTCTCCATCCTGTTGGGATCAGGGTGTGCATCTGCATGTACCCGGCATGTTTTTTAAGCCACCAGGGCCTTGATTTGAACCCAAGTTGGCCGTATGGGATCGGGCTCCTATAACTACATAGTCAGCTCCAAATACTTTCAATAAATATTCTTCGTGTAATACCACTTGAGTTTATTTTATATCTTACAAAATTAAAACACACTTGCTCAAATATATAAATACATAATCAGTAAAGAAATACTTACATATAAGTGTATAAACATAGCGCAGCTTTATATACTCAGGTAGGGAAATACACACACCGCACTAGCGGACGAATTGATGGCAGCATTAATACTGCATATCCTGACAGACTTCACACAGAGAACTGATGTCATTCGCATTTGTTACTCTTTTGTCTCTGCCATTTGGTACTAAAGCAAGCTCAAGGAGGAAGAAGGGGAGAGCTTTTAAAACTGCGCTTTTACTTGAAATTGTCTTCATTTTTTCTTACCATGTGTACTAGATGTACTTTTTTCTTCCTACTCTATGGTAATGTGATATTTTTCTGTGCCATTAGTCTTTATTTTTCTTTATCTTTTTTTTTCTAAGAGAGAGATTTTTGCGATAGGGTGCATGTGCCTGCATGAGAGACAGAGAGAGAGAGAGAGAGAAAGTGAGAAATCACCCACCTCCCCATCCCCCGGAGGCGGGGGGATGGCCACACTGCAATCCCTTCTCCTCTTTTCTTCTCTTGGGATTTTAGCACTCACGCACACACCTGGTATCAGTTTCAAGCCACCAGGTCCAAGACTCAAACCAGGGTCAGTCATGTGGGAGTCCAGGGCCTTAACCACTACACTCCGTGTTGGCCCTTCTATCTGTTTTAAAGGTTTCAGATCAGGATTTAATATTTATTTGTTTAAAATATTTGTTCTTGGGACCTGCAGTTAGTATAATGGCTATGTCGCTGGACTACCATGTAGCCAACCGTGGTTCAAGTCCTGGACCTGGTGGCTTAAACTCACAGTGGGAGTGTGTACATGTGTGCCCAAGATCCCAAGGGGAGAAGGGAGGAGAAGGGATTGCGGCATGACCATCCCTCCTGGAGGGGGGCGGTGATTTCTTGTTTTCTGTCTGTCACTCTCTGTCTTTCTGTGAGCACACACACCCTATACCAAAATCCTCTAAAAATATTGTTTTTTTTCACTTTTTTCTTTATTCCTTTTTTGCTATGGGACACACATTTACTGCAGAGAGAGAGAGAAAGAGGGAAATTGAAAAATCTCCCAACTTCTCAGAGGGATGGTCATGACTGCAATCCCTTCTCCTCTCTGAAATTTGGGCATGCACGCATGTGCCCAGGGTGTTTTTCAAGTAGCCGCTCCAGGACTTGAACTGTACAGCTAGCCATGATAGGATCCAGCCTCTTAACCTCCACACCACCTGCTGGCCCTTCTTTCACTTTCTTACATTTAGGTTTACTCTTGTTCTTTTCCAATCATCTTGATTTGACTACTTAATTTCTCTCAAAGCTTCTTATTTCTTAGCTAGTGCATCTGCAATGATAAAATTTTCACTGAAGATTATTTAGCTGTCTCCAAATTTACTGCAACACACTATATGTATTGTCTTCAGTTTTTCACATTTTGGAACATTATTATTTCTTGTTGACTGTGAGTCATGGAGGAATTTAGATATACTTTTTAGCAGCACAAGAACCAGATTGGAGAGTTAACGTGTGGGGTTTCCATTGCCTCTGTTCTGAAGGGCAACATCTCCCCTGCTCACATTTCAGTACCTGGGATTGCTCACTTAGAACTTCACTGCAAAGGAGGCAAGAAGGATAAACCGCCACGGGCCCAGAAAGGCAAGGCAACCAGTTAGCTCTGAGCACTAGTAAGTCCACCACAATCTTTTGTTGAATTATGCTTTCTGTTCTGTTATTTGTCTGGATTTTACCTTAAGTTTAAATTTATTTCTTTTTATAGATAATATGTCTATGTTCCAAAATAATCTGTTTCATCCTCTTTTCATTTTTTTATTTTTCAGAGAGATTCACACACACACACACACACACACACACACAACACACACAGAGGAAGCTCTCAAATTTTAGACTTCGCTTTTCCCACTCCTTTCGAAGAAATCAATATTAAAATAATACTTTTCACAAGAGGAATTTTCTACAGCACTCCTCAGTTTTCAACTAAGTGTAATTATGACACATCTTAGAAAAAAAGTTACCTTTCACTTATTTACCACCACTATTTTGTGTCTGCCTCTGCTTTCAATATTATGAGAAGTAGTAGGGGGTTTTATAAATTAGTTATTTATTATTATTTTTTTCAATTGCCAGAATATGCATGTGCTTGCCAGAGAGAGACAGAGAGACAGAGAGACAGAGGGAGAGAGGAAGAAAACACCCTCCCCTCTCCCATGGGGAACGGTCACGCCACAATGACTTCTGCCCCTGCTCTCCATCCTGTTGGGATCAGGGTGTGCATCTGCATGTACCCGGCATGTTTTTTAAGCCACCAGGGCCTTGATTTGAACCCAAGTTGGCCGTATGGGATCGGGCTCCTATAACTACATAGTCAGCTCCAAATACTTTCAATAAATATTCTTCGTGTAATACCACTTGAGTTTATTTTATATCTTACAAAATTAAAACACACTTGCTCAAATATATAAATACATAATCAGTAAAGAAATACTTACATATAAGTGTATAAACATAGCGCAGCTTTATATACTCAGGTAGGGAAATACACACACCGCACTAGCGGACGAATTGATGGCAGCATTAATACTGCATATCCTGACAGACTTCACACAGAGAACTGATGTCATTCGCATTTGTTACTCTTTTGTCTCTGCCATTTGGTACTAAAGCAAGCTCAAGGAGGAAGAAGGGGAGAGCTTTTAAAACTGCGCTTTTACTTGAAATTGTCTTCATTTTTTCTTACCATGTGTACTAGATGTACTTTTTTCTTCCTACTCTATGGTAATGTGATATTTTTCTGTGCCATTAGTCTTTATTTTTCTTTATCTTTTTTTTTCTAAGAGAGAGATTTTTGCGATAGGGTGCATGTGCCTGCATGAGAGACAGAGAGAGAGAGAGAGAGAAAGTGAGAAATCACCCACCTCCCCATCCCCCGGAGGCGGGGGGATGGCCACACTGCAATCCCTTCTCCTCTTTTCTTCTCTTGGGATTTTAGCACTCACGCACACACCTGGTATCAGTTTCAAGCCACCAGGTCCAAGACTCAAACCAGGGTCAGTCATGTGGGAGTCCAGGGCCTTAACCACTACACTCCGTGCTGGCCCTTCTATCTGTTTTAAAGGTTTCAGATCAAGATTTAATATTTATTTGTTTAAAATATTTGTTCTTGGGACCTGCAGTTAGTATAATGGCTATGTCGCTGGACTACCATGTAGCCAACCGTGGTTCAAGTCCTGGACCTGGTGGCTTAAACTCACAGTGGGAGTGTGTACATGTGTGCCCAAGATCCCAAGGGGAGAAGGGAGGAGAAGGGATTGCGGCATGACCATCCCTCCTGGAGGGGGGCGGTGATTTCTTGTTTTCTGTCTGTCACTCTCTGTCTTTCTGTGAGCACACACACCCTATACCAAAATCCTCTAAAAATATTGTTTTTTTTCACTTTTTTCTTTATTCCTTTTTTGCTATGGGACACACATTTACTGCAGAGAGAGAGAGAAAGAGGGAAATTGAAAAATCTCCCAACTTCTCAGAGGGATGGTCATGACTGCAATCCCTTCTCCTCTCTGAAATTTGGGCATGCACGCATGTGCCCAGGGTGTTTTTCAAGTAGCCGCTCCAGGACTTGAACTGTACAGCTAGCCATGATAGGATCCAGCCTCTTAACCTCCACACCACCTGCTGGCCCTTCTTTCACTTTCTTACATTTAGGTTTACTCTTGTTCTTTTCCAATCATCTTGATTTGACTACTTAATTTCTCTCAAAGCTTCTTATTTCTTAGCTAGTGCATCTGCAATGATAAAATTTTCACTGAAGATTATTTAGCTGTCTCCAAATTTACTGCAACACACTATATGTATTGTCTTCAGTTTTTCACATTTTGGAACATTATTATTTCTTGTTGACTGTGAGTCATGGAGGAATTTAGATATACTTTTTAGCAGCACAAGAACCAGATTGGAGAGTTAACGTGTGGGGTTTCCATTGCCTCTGTTCTGAAGGGCAACATCTCCCCTGCTCACATTTCAGTACCTGGGATTGCTCACTTAGAACTTCACTGCAAAGGAGGCAAGAAGGATAAACCGCCACGGGCCCAGAAAGGCAAGGCAACCAGTTAGCTCTGAGCACTAGTAAGTCCACCACAATCTTTTGTTGAATTATGCTTTCTGTTCTGTTATTTGTCTGGATTTTACCTTAAGTTTAAATTTATTTCTTTTTATAGATAATATGTCTATGTTCCAAAATAATCTGTTTCATCCTCTTTTCATTTTTTTATTTTTCAGAGAGATTCACACACACACACACACACACACACACACAACACACACAGAGGC
>NW_006204563.1:534092-545444 GCF_000334495.1 Tupaia belangeri chinensis
GTTGTGCGGGTGTAGCTGGGGTGCTCCGGTGTGGGGCCAGCCACTACTGCTGGCCCCAATATGATCTGTTTTTAATGTTACATTGCCTCTCATTTGAAATGCATTTCTTTTTCTGAAGTCTGTATTTTCTTGTCTTTTTAATTCTCAACTTTTTAGTAAGGTATGGCTTTATGATGTTTTGTGAGCCAATTAGGCCTGGACTTTTACATGAATTTCCTTATTTGAATAATAACTGGTTTGTATTAGGTCATTGGGAGAGTCAGGATGCATTTTTGTGTAGAAAAACATAGAAAAATACATCATGACTTTCCCTATGACCTAATACTTATTATAGATAAGTTAAACATGAATAAATACATTTTTATTTTATTTACTTAAAAATAATTTTTTTTGAGAGAGAATTTTGGTATAGGGCGAGTGCGGTCACAAGAGAGAGAAAGAGAGAGAGAGAGAGAGAGAGAGAGAGAGAGGCGGAAAGTGAGAAATTGCCCGGGAGGGGGAGATGGCCATGATACAATCCCTTCTCCTCCATTCTCCTCTTGGGATCTTGGGCATGCACACATATGTGTCTGGCATGGATTTTAAGTCACCGGGTCTGGGGTTCAAACCACGGTTCACTACATGGGAATCCAGTGGCATAAGCACCGTGCCATCTGCTGGTCCCTAAGAACTGTTTTAAAGAAAATTTCTGTGTCCCTTCTTTTATTCATTTGATTGGATGGAATATGTATTCTCTCCCTTTCCCATACTTCTGTTGTTTTAGAAATGATACAGTATATATATATATATATATTCTGATATAGATATAGATATAGATATAGATATAGATATATATTCTTATAGTGGTTTTAAAAGTATAACGTACAGACTCAGCTAAGTTTTTACACAATCAGTTTTTGAAATGTTATTATTTATGTGTTTTTTTTTGTTTATTCATTTATTTCATCCATGAGAAAGAAAGACTGAGAGACCACGGTACCTCCAATGAAGTACTCATTCACACCTCGATCCACCCCCAGGTTCAGGCAGCTGACTCGTGGCACCAGCACAGGTCTGCCCGGCTGAGAGTACTCAGGACACAAACCCAGGACATGACCCCCTTTCCTGTGGGTCCGGCTGTGTTCTCACTGCACCACCACCTGGCCTTATTCCTCTTCTTTTAAAGGTAAGAAACTTGGGCTGGCAGGCGGTGTGAGGACTAAGGTGCTGGACTCCCACCTGACTGACTGCATTTCCAGTCCTGGACCTAGTGGCTTAAAGATCATGCCAGACGCGTGTGCCCAGAATCACAGGAGAACGGACAAGGAAGTGTCCAGGCGGTGTGGCCATCGCCCTGCAGGAGCGTTCCTGTCTCTCCACTCTCTTTCTCTGGCTAGTGCACGTGCCCTACGGCAAAAACATTTAAAAAAAAAAAGAAAGAAAGAAAACGATAAGAAACTTCATTTGTTTTCTCTTTGAACTCTCCTCCTCCTGTTACTATCGATTAGAATGTTAGTTTTACCATATTTTGTTTTCCCCTCCAACTAGCTATCTTAGGTTTCACAAATCATTAGTCAATTCGATTTGCCCATTTCCCTATAGCCTCTCCTTGTATTTGGGCTTTATTCCCTGAGATATAGATCTCTATCTACCAATGTGTATATAATTTCTGACTATTTCAGTGCAAACTATCTAGATATGGATATTTGAAATCGTCAAAAATTAGCATGTGCATTTGAAAGGCCTATAATTGAATTTTAGCCTACAAGAATAACTTTTCTCTATCTTTCAGAGAGTCATCATCTATTTTGGGGGACCAATATGTTACAAGTTTTTTGTGTGTGTAAAAAGTATTCTAAGTGTTAAATACTTTTCCATGTGAATTACAATATGTTATGACAGAGAAAGTTAATGAACTCTTTTGGGATTTTCAGAGGAGACACTTGAACTAAATTTAGAAAGATACATTTATAACTTCCAGGCAGAGAGAACAAAATTTGCCAGGGCAGGAAATATGAAATAGTATTATAAATCTGAAGAATCTGAGTTCTTGGATATGTCTGCAGTAGAAGTTTCCAGAGGGTATCCATGAACAACGGGGCTGACAGGAAACACTGCCATAAATGCAGAGAGGCCTTTGCATGCTGAGGAAAGTGCCTCCCATGTATCCAGTAGGCAACCGAAAGGCTTTAAAAAGGTGTGTCTATGAGATTGACGGTAGAGAAAGTTACACGGTGGCAATGTGGAGAACGGATTGGAGAAGGATCCAGCTGTCAGGACTTGATATGTGTGGAAAGGAGCTAGTGAGAGGCCAAGAAAAGGACTTTTTTTTTTTTCAAATTTAAAAAAAAAGTGAAATTACATATTTTATGAGCCAATAGGAATTTATGGTGAAGAAAAATAGTTTTCGTCTGTAACCAACCTCAATACCCAAAGAGAAATGTTAACGAAAATGAGATCTGGGCACAGTAACAATAGCAAAAGGAGGCCCAGCCAGGGTGGTGCACAGATAACATCACCTTCTGGGAAGCCGGAAGCTGTACCGGAGGCCTGGGTTTGGCTCCCAGGGCAACTGGTCACTCCAGGCACCTGCAATTCAAGCCCACTGGGAGCCTGGGAAAGGAGGACAGCAACATGGTGAGACCCTGTCAATAATACCTATTTCTGTCTCTCTCCTTTTCCTCTTCCCCTACCTGTCTCTCTCCTCCACTCTGGCTTCCCGGTTAGCTCAGGGTCCTGGCTCACACTACTGAGCTTGGCCTGGTCAGGTTGTTGGGGAGTCTGATCCCAGGTCCCTCCCACATGACTCTGCGCACAGTGGCGTCCTCCCACTTGCATCATTATGGCTGTGCCTTCATCCTTGATGGTGTCCTTTGCTGTACGAAAGTTTCAAATTCTTAGACTTTTAAATGTTTGTAAGTGTTAAAATTTTTTTTCACCTTATAGAAGAAGAGTAATCTAATAATAAATACTATCCCTTCTTGAGTAACTAGTGTTTTCTGAGGATTTTAGGGGTCCTTCCCATACATAATGACGAGACGTGGTGCAGTGTGGGAGCACGGAGAAGGTCAGGGGCGACTTCCTAAGATCACAGCCGCGCTGACGCTCACTGCCACTATGTGACCGCCCTGTAGGAAGGAGGAGGAGCTTCAGAGCTATCGTGCGACTACATTGGTTAACAAAATAAGGGAAAAGAAGAGTATGCCATCCATGGTAAGCACTCTACGGTTAGACGGTTTGGATCTATCCATCAGAGACTCCTTTTTTTTGGGGGGGGGAGGTTTTTGCTCTAGGGCACGTGCACTTGCCAGAAAGACAGAGAGAGAGAGAGAGACAGACAGACAGAAAGCGAGAAATCACCCCCCAGCAGGGAAAGCCATGCCACAATCCCCTCTCAGGATCTTGGGCACGCACGCACACGCGCCCGGCGTGAGTTTAAGCCACCAGGTCTGAGACTCGAACTGTGGTTGACTACATGGGAGTCCAGCCATGTAATCATTTTGCCATTTGCTGGTACCGATCAGAGACTCTTTAATCTTCCCTCACATTGCTTAGAAGTTTGTTCGTTCAATAAGTCTGATTTAATATATATTACAATGCATTTCTGTGTAAACTTTAGGATTCATAAAAGCACGTAGAAATATCTACCCGTATTTCCATCTGGAAGACTACGTACATGAAGTTCATCCTTTCATAGTTTTTACTACAAAATGCAATAAATACACAGAAAATCATGTAATGAACACTCATCTATCTTTCATTGAGCAGTGTTTAATAATTATGCCATGTTTGTTTCAGACTTTTTTGAAGAAAAGCTAATCAGAATTCTTTCTGGTGTGCAAACAGTAAAAGATGCATTTAAAAATACTCCAAGTAAATAAAACTAATTAAAACTAAACTTCTGAGCAAAATCTGACTCAAGGTGTGTTCAGAATTCTCTTATAATAAACACTCTATGTGTTTCAAGGCGGTCCCTAATCTTGCTCATCGAAGAAAAGAGCTCAAAACAAAAAGACTAAGAGTTTATCTCAGCCAGAAATCCTGATAGTTTTTCCCCAAACCTTGTCTTGGGAATAATCGTAGGTGCTGCTATTGACATATGTACAATATTTGTAAACTGCAATAAAATGGATAAGGTGTCAATAAATTGTTTGAGAGGATTACACTGTCAAAATACAACCAACTTGAATGCGGAAAATATGGAATGGCCTTCATTTTCTTAATTCTCTACCGACAAGAAACATTGTTCTTTAGAGGCAGCTGAGGAGAAAAGGAAAAACGAAGAAATGACCAGAGAATGAAACCGAATAAACAAGGCCTGGAGAGCCATACCCAAGAAGCAAGCACAACACGAGTCTAACTAAGGAGTATCTCAAGCCTTCCGAGGACAGCCCTCCTGCTGCATTATAGTGGGTATTTGTGATTGCTATGGGCGTGACTGCTGTGCCTCCCCGTCTGGTTTCCGCATGGGAGGGCTGGTCCCGTTTATAACTAGACTTCTGAGGTTGGTATGTCACTGTATGTGCTTAACATTGGTAACTCAAATACAGATACAGTCCTGTGTGGCCTGTTTTCATTGTATTTCTTTGGCATTTATGAGAGTATGTTAGTCTGGGTTAAGTCCAAAATCAGATGCCACTCTCTGTATCCCAAGAAGTATTGGTTTTAATACTGGGAATGAGATATTCGCACATCCATTGAAACGGACTGGAGAGTGAGGGTCAGAAAAGTTGCTGCCAGAGGTTACAAAAGTTCTGTGTGTCAATGATCTCAACTGCCCGCAGTCCTCACCTGGGCCATTTGCAGAAGCTCGATACGGGATGTTATTAACCTGAACAATCTCAGGAAAACCTGCTGATCCTAGGGGCCTGCTACACTGAGAGATGGTTTGCAGAAACTGATCTTCCAAGTTGCAACAAATCTCACACCTGCTGCTTGCCCACAGCCCCTGTTTGCAACTGTCATCAGAACACAAGATTGGTCTTTTTCTGCTTTTTAAATTTTTTTTTCTTTTTTCTTTTTCACATCACACGTGAAAGCCTGTTATTGCCAGATTTTGGCCTAGGACCACACTGGAAAGGGATTTTTCTATGACTCAGAAGAGAATGTGAGGAGAGAATCGGCTGCATTTTAGATTTGTCGTCACCGAACACATAGCCAAAGGAGAACATCCTGTGTACAGGAGACATGTTATTTGGGGCTATGTTGCCAGTTTGAATTTTTAGCTGATGACACTTATAAATATCAATCTGAAGCACATCCTCTATTTACTACACTTAGAAACTATGAAAGCAATTTTTTTATTTTTTATTTTTTATTTTTTAGGTGTGCACTTACCAGAGACAGAGAAAAGGAAAGTGAGAAATCACTCCATAGCAGGGATGACCACTCTGCAGTCCCTTCACCTCTGTTCTCCTCCTGGACCACTCTGCAGTCGCTTCACCTCCGTTCTCCTCCTGGGATTTTGGACATGCGTGCACATGTGCCCAGTGTGATTTTCAAGCCACCAAGTCTGGGACTCGAACCACTGTAGACCATGTGGGAATTCAGTGCCTTCACCACCGTGCCAGCTACTGGCCCCTGCAATCTCTTTGATATGAAGATATCTCAAATTATTGTGTCATTTTCCTACAACTTGATTTCAAGGACTGCCAAAAGAAATTCAAAATATGTAAAAGCTCCAAGAGAAGAAAATATGTGTGAATGTAATGGATAAGCCACAACAGTTTTGGGTAATGAGTTTTTAGAGTGGAACTTCAATGTTCACCAAAGGTCTTAGTGATTAATTTACTTATCCTGCTGTTTTAAAATAGCCCATGGATTTTAAGAAATATAATTCGGAAAATCACTTTATAATGTGATTCTTAAAATCCCATCTTAGCTTTTACAATAGTTAAAAGAAATCATCAGTTTCCCTTTGGAAAATTGAAGAACTGTTTATACCAGTTGAGCCAAAGATTGTGTTTATGGAGTAATGTCGCCATCTTGTGGTGGTTTCAGAAATTGCGTCTAAGGATATTAAAGAGTATTTTTATGTCTACGGATTCTACAAAGGCATGAAAGTACATTTTAATACTTGTCTTTCAGATTAAATGTATTTGGTGAATAAATCAGCATTTTTGTTTCAACCTTTGTATAAACTGCTTAATATAAAGTGCCCAGAGTCCTGAAAGGAGAACTGGAGAGGGATCGCTATGTGACGGTCCCTCGTGGGATGTGATTTCTTACGTTCCTTGTCTTCTCCCCAGCAAGTCCATGAGCTCTACAGCAAGTTAAAATAATAGGGGTCTGCAGGTGGTGTGGTGGTTGCAGCGCTGGACTCCCTCATGGCTGACCAAGGTATGTGTCCTGGATCTCAAGGCTTGAAACCCAAGCCGAGTGCAGGTGCATGTGCGTCCTAAATCCCAGGAGGAGAATGGAAGAGAAGGGATCACAGCGTGGCCACATCCTATGGCAAAAACTTTAAAAATAATAAAACAAAACAACAACACCAAAAACACCAAATTACTAAACTGTAAGAGATGAGTATTTTATTTTGTGTTTTAGCAAAGATTTTGTAAGGTCTCTTAGTTGGGTAATATAGTAATTGTTTTTTTGTTTTTGTTTTTCAGTGTTTTTCTCTTAGGGCATGAACACTTGAAGGAGAGAGACAGAGAGAGGGAAAGCGAGAAATCACCCGCCAGCGGGGATGGCCATGCTGCAATCCCTTCCGATTTTGTGCACACATGCCCTGTACGTTTTCAAACCACCTGGGCTGGAATTCAAACTTGACTCAATCAGGTGGAAGTCCTGCACTCCAGCACTTTAACCACCATGCCACCTGCTGGTCCCAGTTTGATTTTGGTTTAAGTCACTACATTCAGGGCATGTGTTGGTTTGTTACAAATTACCTTGACTCACTGCGGGCGACACAATGTAATGGAAAGAAAATAGCCTCTGTTGTCAATCAGACCAAATTCCACTTCCAGCTCTGCAGGCAGTGTGAATGGGGGAAACTATTAGTAATGAAAGGTTTGAGCCTCGATCCTCATCTGATACTGGAGACCATAATAACCTCCCCCACAGCACTTAAGTAAACTAGAAATGTGAACTTTTTTTTTTTTTTGGAGAGGTTTTTGCTATAGGGCCCTTGTACTCGCCAGAAAGACAGAGAGAGACAGAGAGACAGAAAATGAAAAATCACTCCCTAGGGGGGATGGCCACGCTACAGTTCCTTCTCCTCCATTCTCCTTTCGAGATCTTGGGCAGGCACACATATGTACCCACGGTGAGTTTAAGCTGGGTCCAGGACTCGAACCGTTGTCGACTACATGGGAGTCCAGTGACATAGCTATTACCCCAATTGCTGGCCCCGAAAAGTAAACTTTTATAGCTTGAATATTTGATGATTCAAAACCAACAGGTAGCCTCCCACAAATGAATCAGTTAGCAAACATTTGAGGAAGATCCATTTGATCAGGTATCCTGCTAGGCCTAATCAGGGGAAGCCAAAGCATGTCAAGTATTGTCCTCCTTTTTGAAAAGCTAATAACCACTGCTTGCCAAGTCATGATTTAAGAAAATAAATTGAAAACAAGGGGATTTCAAATGTAAGTGGAAAATGGAATTGAAGTCCGAGCTTATTATTGTGGTGCACAAATTTTGAGATCCATGCATGGTTTTTTCAAACATGCTTTCCTTGTGATTTTGTTGAAGACCCTAAGTGTTATGTCTTAGGTTAGAAGCTCCAGTTTACTCTAAGCCCTGACAATCATTAAAATAAATTCTTATTAATATTATACTTGTGAGAGCCTTGTCATGTTAATTGTTTCAAGATCTCCACAGCTACCTTCAATTTTGCCTTGCCCCGATTCAGGGTAGAGGGAAGGAAGAGGGTTCCGGCTTCCTGGGCCGGGCAGGTGAGAAAGCTAACTCTCTCCAAGGCTCTAGGAGACATCTGCAGAGTCGTTGTTCCTTCGAGTTCCCTGAAGTGATGACTAAGACTCCACCCCTGGGCGTCAGGAATTACACTGCCTGCCTCTTTCTGCTTTCCAGTTATGTGAGACTCTTTTTTTTTTTTTTTTTTCCGGGACACATTTTTGCAATTCTTGTTTGAAAACTCAAAGGGCAAACCTATCTCATGGCAAAAGCACTCCTCCCAGCTGCCACCAAAGTGGCCCCCAGCCTTTCTCTTGTTACCTAGAGTTTTCGAGTGGGAGCTATAACCTAATTCAAAGATGAGGCAAAACCCTCACCAAAGAAAATTTCTTCATGAGATTTCTGTTATTGTCTTATTTTAGGTGAGAGGTTTCACCTACTGATAAATCTATTTGTTTTAGAACCAGGTCTCCTATGTATCTTTAGGAAGATTATATTTTAGTCTGGCAAATGATATTGTAATTTCTTATCTACTGGGACTTGTTCTTTGGTGTGAGATTATATTGTAACACTCAGTTGTACATATTCTTTTTTTTTTTTTAGAGGTTTTTGCTATAGGGCAAGTGGGCTCGCCAGAAAGACAGAGAGAGACAGAGAGAAAGTGAGAAATTGCCCCTGAGGGGGGATGGTCACACTGCAATCCCTTCTCCTCCATTCTCCTCTCTGGATCCTGAGCATGCACACACAAACGCCCCGTGTGAGTTTAAGCCACCAGGTCCAAGATTCGAACTGCAGTTGGCTACATGGGAGTCCAGCGACACAGCCATTATGCCAACTGCTGATCCCTTCAGTTGTACATATTCTGATCTGAATTGTCAAACAATGCTTTGGGAAACTTCAGGCAACACTCCAGTAAGCAAACAGCCACTTTGATGATTATTATTAAGGAACAATTAATGAATATTAATATCAACGAATAAGAATATCTAGCATTAAGCAACAAACAAAAGAATATATAGCGTTATACCACTCTAGAAGATCCAAACAAAACTGAATTCAAGGGATATAATCATTTTTTAGCATCACCCTTGAGCCGTTCTGATTTCTCACTATCAGTGCATCTGTAACTAAAGTTTGATTTTAAGTTAAAAATTTCACATACCACTTTAAAGAGATCTTATATGCAAAAAATCAGATCCCTGCTGTCCATTTGAAATAAGAGGTTAATTATGAAAAATGATCAGAGACCTGGAAGAGGAAACATACTTGATGTTTACAAGAAACCATCAATTGCGTAAGTGGACACTTAATGGTGTGTGAATCAGGTAGCAGAAATGAGAAAATTCTCAGTGAAGTGTAATGATATAAATTAAATTACAGAAAGAAAATAAAAGGGCTTAATCAGGGACATTTATAAGTACAATGAGTCATTAAACTGCCAAGCGCCTGGAAAAGCCAAGACTGCAAAGACATCTTGTGCCCTTTTATAGAATTCTCTAGGGATAGATCTTACTGAGGCGATTTTAGGGGAAAAAACAATCAATAGACTTTTAAAATTCCGAAGTGATTATTTGGCTGGATTAATATGGTTGTCTTTTTAAGGATTTGAGGCCACAGATAAGGTGACTTAATTAAATAATCCCAAGTTCTTAAAATAAAATAATAAATATTAACATGCACCTGAAACCTTCTTTACAATCATCCTGGGGGCCATCTTGTCCTCTTCTTCTTTTTTTTTTTTTCTTGTGGCATTTCCATATTGATCCAAATATAATTTAAGGCAAAGGGATGATAAGACCAGCTTTGAGGTTAGGCTGCATTACGTTTCGTACATGTATATATTTTCTGGTAATTAGGCTCATAAAATGACGTTCAAAAGAATTTGGGTAATAGGAAATGTTGGGCTGGAGTAAGTCATGTTAGGCGAAGTCTACTTATTTGAACAAAACCAAATAACTCCCTTGTATCTCTCGTTAATGTAAAAGGCCGTAAAAGGTAAGCATATTCTCTGTGCAGTGTTACTGTGGAAATCGAAATGGAAAATCGAAGTAAAATAAACATGAGTCATGGCTGGACAACTGCATTTTGATGAGTCAGCAACAGCTCTTCATGCACACTTGCAAGTGAGAGTATTTTATCATTGAATACTAACATTTATAAATGGGTTCTCTTAGTCATCTTCTGTATTTAAGACAAGCTTTGATATTTCTGTATTTTTTTAAGGTTTTTGCCACTGGGTGTGTGTGCTCGCTTGAGAAAAACAGAGAGAGACAGAGAAAGGGAATTTGAGAAATCACCGCCGCCCCCCTCCCCTCGGGGAGGATGGCCCTGCTACAATCTATTCTCTATTCTCCTCCTGGGATTTTGGGCACACACATGCATGCACCTGGCATTGGTTTCGAGCCACCCAGTGGTCGGCACTGTGGGAACCCAGCACCTTAACTATCACACCACCTCCTGGTCCTAAAAGGTTTGTTATTTCTTAGCTTAGGGAAATCCCAACGCGGTTAAGAAGGAAAAAAGTTGTCTCAGGACAGCTATTCCTAATACCAAGACACCCTTTCAAAGAACAAAATCATCATCTGTTAATGATACTGAAGACCTTACTTAAGAGAGTTAAAATTGTTTTATGGTCAATTTTAAAACAAGTGTTAGATAATCGTAACATGAATGTGTCTAATTACCTGTTGCAGAATCTAGCCAGGCAGCCTATATCCTAACTCAATAACTTTTGTAGACTATCAATAACTTTATAAAAGTATAAAATTATACTTTTTCTAAAGGCAACTACAAAAGTAGGAGAGAGAGTAGAGTGGCCTGTATTCCTGGCTAATTAGGACAAAAGGAGATTGGAAGCTCCAAAAAGATCCTCCGTGCCTGTGCACCATGACCACGATATACTTCCCTGACGAAAGAAGAGACAGTTAGAAGCTCCCAATGGCATGAGGTGAGGTCACTGGTCCTCCATTTTGTTCTCCATAAATTTCAAAATCTTCACTGGGAACTTTAAAATGTGTGGTAATACATTCCTGTGACCCTGCATGCTCCACAGTTCATTTTTAGAGAGATTTCTGCTATAGGACACATGCTCTCCCTGGAGAGACAGAGAGAGAGAGATAAAGACAGAAAGTGAGAAATCACCCCCCCCCCCGGGGGGGATGGCCATGCTGCAATCCCTTCTCCTCCAATCTCCCCCTGGGATCTTAGGCATGGATGCACACGCACCTAGTGTGAGTTTGAAGCTACTGGATCTGGGACTTGAATCATGGTCAGCCATGTGGGAATCCAGCACTGTAACAATTATGCCATCTGCTGGTCCCACACTCCCAAAGTTTTTAACCCTAGAACCCAGCCTTCTTATGGTTGTCACACTGCCTGGAACCACTGCTTTTTTTTCTTTCCAAAGAAGAAATCATAATTTTTCTAAAGGCAGCTACAAAAATGACAGGAATCTTCCTAAATTCTCTGCCCTTTACCACCACTGTCATTGGCTTAACGATCAGATGTAGTTTCCCT
>NW_006204563.1:545500-547338 GCF_000334495.1 Tupaia belangeri chinensis
TGGCATTTCCATATTGATCCAAATATAATTTAAGGCAAAGGGATGATAAGACCAGCTTTGAGGTTAGGCTGCATTACGTTTCGTACATGTATATATTTTCTGGTAATTAGGCTCATAAAATGACGTTCAAAAGAATTTGGGTAATAGGAAATGTTGGGCTGGAGTAAGTCATGTTAGGCGAAGTCTACTTATTTGAACAAAACCAAATAACTCCCTTGTATCTCTCGTTAATGTAAAAGGCCGTAAAAGGTAAGCATATTCTCTGTGCAGTGTTACTGTGGAAATCGAAATGGAAAATCGAAGTAAAATAAACATGAGTCATGGCTGGACAACTGCATTTTGATGAGTCAGCAACAGCTCTTCATGCACACTTGCAAGTGAGAGTATTTTATCATTGAATACTAACATTTATAAATGGGTTCTCTTAGTCATCTTCTGTATTTAAGACAAGCTTTGATATTTCTGTATTTTTTTAAGGTTTTTGTCACAGGGTGTGTGTGTTCGCTTGAGAAAAACAGAGAGAGACAGAGAAAGGGAATTTGAGAAATCACTGCCGCCCCCCTCCCCTCAGGGTGGATGGCCCTGCTACAATCTATTCTCTATTCTCCTCCTGGGATTTTGGGCACACACATGCATGCACCTGGCATTGGTTTCGAGCCACCCAGTGGTCGGCACTGTGGGAACCCAGCACCTTAACTATCACACCACCTCCTGGTCCTAAAAGGTTTGTTATTTCTTAGCTTAGGGAAATCCCAACGCGGTTAAGAAGGAAAAAAGTTGTCTCAGGACAGCTATTCCTAATACCAAGACACCCTTTCAAAGAACAAAATCATCATCTGTTAATGATACTGAAGACCTTACTTAAGAGAGTTAAAATTGTTTTATGGTCAATTTTAAAACAAGTGTTAGATAATCGTAACATGAATGTGTCTAATTACCTGTTGCAGAATCTAGCCAGGCAGCCTATATCCTAACTCAATAACTTTTGTAGACTATCAATAACTTTATAAAAGTATAAAATTATACTTTTTCTAAAGGCAACTACAAAAGTAGGAGAGAGAGTAGAGTGGCCTGTATTCCTGGCTAATTAGGACAAAAGGAGATTGGAAGCTCCAAAAAGATCCTCCGTGCCTGTGCACCATGACCACGATATACTTCCCTGACGAAAGAAGAGACAGTTAGAAGCTCCCAATGGCATGAGGTGAGGTCACTGGTCCTCCATTTTGTTCTCCATAAATTTCAAAATCTTCACTGGGAACTTTAAAATGTGTGGTAATACATTCCTGTGACCCTGCATGCTCCACAGTTCATTTTTAGAGAGATTTCTGCTATAGGACACATGCTCTCCCTGGAGAGACAGAGAGAGAGAGATAAAGACAGAAAGTGAGAAATCACCC
The DNA here is from genome assembly GCF_000334495.1 of Tupaia belangeri chinensis. Lineage (NCBI taxonomy): Eukaryota > Metazoa > Chordata > Mammalia > Scandentia > Tupaiidae > Tupaia > Tupaia belangeri. The sequence continues at coordinate 546,898 of NW_006204563.1, forward strand.
CCCCCCCCCCGGGGGGGGGCGCATGTGTGCTTGCTGGAGCGATAGAAAGAAAAACAGAAAGTGAGAAATCCCCCCCCCCCCCAGGGGGGGATGGCCATGCTGCAATCCCTTCTCCTCCAGTCTCCCCCTGGGGTCTTAGGCATGGATGCACACGCACCTAGTGTGAGTTTGAAGCTACTGGATCTGGGACTTGAATCATGGTCAGCCATGTGGGAATCCAGCACTGTAACCATTATGCCATCTGCTGGTCCCACACTCCCAAAGTTTTTAACCCTAGAACCCAGCCTTCTTATGGTTGTCACACTGCCTGGAACCACTGCTTTTTTTTCTTTCCAAAGAAGAAATCATAATTTTTCTAAAGGCAGCTACAAAAATGACAGGAATCTTCCTAAATTCTCTGCCCTTTACCACCACTGTCATTGGCTTAACGATCAGATGTAG
>NW_006204563.1:547366-605770 GCF_000334495.1 Tupaia belangeri chinensis
ACATCTGATTTTCAGCTCCACCTCAAATACTGCACATATTGTTCCCAAACTGAGCTTCTGTTATGAATCAACTATTGCTACAAAAATGCTTCATAACCATCACAGAATCTCCCTAGTATAAAACAATAAAGATTTGGGATCAACAGATGGCATAATGGTTATGTCACTGGACTCTCATGTAGTCAACCATGGTTCGAGTCCTGGACCCAGCAGCTTAAAACTCACGCTGGGCTTGTGTGTGTTTGTGTGTGTGTGTGTGTGTGTGTCCAGAGTCCCAAGAGGAGAGCAAAAGAGAAAGGAGTGCAGCATGGCCATCCTCCTTGGGAGGTGATTTCTTGCTTCTGTCTCTCTGCCTCTCTGAAGACTGCATGTGCTATATAGGAAAAATCTCTTCCTAAGAAAAATAAAATAAAATAAATAATAATATTTATGCTTACTTTCTGCAGTCTTGATTCTTGTGGGTAGCTGTGTTTCAGGACCTATGTCTGCCTGGTTGTGGCTTCCTGCTTGCTAGTTTGACTCAGTTCTGCTGCTCATGTGTTACTTTGGTGGCTCAACCTAAAGGAGCGAAACTGACTTCTCATTCCAGTATCTGGTGTGCAGGAGGGCAAGGTTGGTTCCCTACTTAAGCCATTTTGAGTATTTTCTTTTATCCAATTGCCAGAGGGCCCATGAACTTCTAAGAAAGAAACAGAGAGATAGAGAGAGAGGAAGAGGGAGAAAGCATCCCCTAATAAAGCAGGGTCATACCACAATCGCTTCTCCTCCACCTCCCATGTTGTTAGGATTTGGGGCATACATGCACTCATGCATGCTTGGCATGTTTCTCTAAGCCACTTGAGCCAGAGCTATAACCACAGTCAGCCATGAGGGATCCAGCTCCCTTAACCACTATCTATAGAGCTGGCCTCCAAGTATTTTCTTTCCCTGTAGCAAATGATACTGCCAAGCCCAGCATTAATGGGGAGTGAATATTTTCAAAGTAATCCAAATGATCGTAACTTTCTTGTCCTAATTACTTTGACAAGAAAAAGCAGTAATTAAAAACAAAATTTTAATTTGCCCATGATGTGAGTCAGGAATTTGAGAAAGGCTTCCTTGCACTGTTCTTGTTAAGGGGATCTCAGTGGTTGGAGTCAGATGTAGCTGAGGCTGTGGTCACTTAAAGATTCTACTGAGCTGCATGTCCAGGACAGCCCACCTGCATGACTGGCCATCCATACTGGCCGTTGGCTAAATAGGCCGCAAGGTTGCTGACTTCAGAGTTTATTTCTGACCCTCAAGTGTGGAGGTCACAGGGTACTGAGACTTCTTACATGGCAGCATGTAAGAAGACTTAGATGGGGGACCAGCAGTTAGTGCAATGGCTATTTCACTGAACTCCCACGTAGCCAATCACAGTTCGAGTCCTGGACCCAGTGGCTTAAACTCATGCCGGGTGTGTGTGTGTGTGTATGCCCAAGATCCCGAGAGGAGAATGAAGGAGAAGGGATTGCTGCGTGGCTATCCCCGCCCCCCCCCCAGGGGGGTGATTTCTCGCTCTCTCTCTGTCTCTTTATGGCAAGGGCATGCACTCTATATCAAAAACCTTGCCCCCAAAAAAGACTTAGATGGGATTGTGAAAGGCGTGGAAACATGAAGGATGGAGAAAACCTTAATTACCTTGTGGTTAGATATTAGCACTTTCCAGTCTTTATTTGCCCTTGCACACATGCACTCGCCAGAGACCAAGAGACAGAGAGAGAAAGTACCCTTGCATTGGGGTGTGCTCCTCCTGCAATCCCTGCTCCTCCATCTCTCTCTCCTTTTTGGATTTTAGACACACACACACACACACACACACACACGCACACGCACCAGTGTGTTTTTCAAGCTACCAGGACTAGTATTCAAACCAGGTGTTGCCCTTGGCAGATCCAGCTCACTTAACCACCAGGCCACGGGGCAGTCTGAACCGTCCAGTCTTACAGATGTTTCAAACTGACCTATTTGTGGTGATGTTTTCAGATATTTGAAGATTCTTTATTGTCAGAAGCATTCTTGCAGTTTTAAAGGGCAAGGCATGCTTTTTGGAAGGCATCTTTTTTTTTGGTTCCTTATTCCTTTCTTCCATTCTTTTTTCCTTCCTACTTCCCTTCCTTCACAAGAGATAGAAAAAGAGGAAGACAGAGAGAGAGAGAGTTCCCCGACAGAGTCCTGTCACACCAGGAATCCCTCTTGTCCCCTTAACTAGGCAGAATCACAAGCATACCTTCAGGTCGACCCAGGACTCAAACCCAGGACCCTCCCATAGGGTGCCAGTATTATGCAGCACTGCCCCACAGCTTGTGCCATGGTGGCTGGGCCTAGGAGGCACTTTCAGAACTCTATTTCCACCAGCAGCCCTTTTCTTCGGGCTGAGGACACACACCCCCGGAGAGCAAACTCTTTTAAATGACCTTGTCGGGACCTTCCACAACCTCCATACAGGCGGTCTGCAGGGAAAAACACCTCTGACATCAGATGGGGACGGCTCTGCTGGCCTCCACCAGGACCACCTGTAACACCTTGCTGGGTCAGCACAGTCTCTCCTCTTCAATGTCCAGGTCCAGGTTAAAGCGAGCACTGAAGTGTTTTCCCCTTCAGTACTTTTGCCTCAGGGTTTGGTCTTCTGGTAGCTGAATTCCAGCCTGTCTCCTCGGACCAGTCTGGACTCTTTGCCATTAGAATAAAGCAGTCAGGCAAGTAAACTCCGGGACGAGGGGAAATGCACGTGAGGAGCCTTCCTCAGGTGTTTCCCCTCTTTCAAGGATTGCAGGACCCCAGTTTCCTGACTAAGGTTCCTGGGTTGTTCTCCAGTGCCATCAAATAGTTCTTCCACATCTGTTTTTTTTTTTTTTTTTTTTTTTTTAGGCGTTTTTTTTTTTATGTCTACACTCAGCCTCAGCCAGCCCCAGATCATGAGCACACACGTGCCTGACATGCCAAGGACCTTCCAGTGAGCATCAGCCTTTCAGAACATTGCACTCTGCTGCTGGAACATCACCGGGCCTTCCATGACACATGGTATTTATTAAACATATCTCACGTAGCTTATATGTTTATTACATTTATTAAACATATCTTATACATATTTTACACATTTATTACACATATCTTGTGCAGACCCTTGATAAAGTTATTCTTTAGTATCTAAACATTTAATTACTATTTTTTTTGGGGGGGGAGAGGTTTTTGCTATAGGGCACGTGCACTCGCCAGCCAGACAGAGAGATACAGAGAGACAGAAAGCGAGAAATCACCCCCCAAGGGAGATGGCCATGCCGCAATCCCTTCTCCTCCATTCTCCTCTTGGGATCTTGGGCATACATGCACATGCACCTGGCGTGAGTTTTAAACCACCGGGTCTGGGACGCGAACCGCGGTCGACTACGTGGGAGTCCAGCGACATAGCCATTACACTAACTGCTGGTCCCTTCCACATCTATTTTTATGATTATTCTTAAACTGAGGGTTTGTTAGATTCAAACTACTGCATTACAGACTGAAGCAAAAGCCAAGATGTTTACATCCGGTCCTCTGTGCTTTGTTTACCCAAGTAACCACTCAAAGTTCCAATTGTTTGTTAACTACATTCTGGGCTTAGGCTGCCACTCACCCCTTCTTATCTCTGAGATTTTTCCTTTCCCTGCCTTTTAAAATTAATGCATTCATTCACTTTACAATGTGTTTAGGTGATTAGTGTATTTTATGCAGTATTATAGTTATATTAATGGAGAAAGTTGTTTGAGTAATTCTAGTCTGACAGATAACTGGAATCACAGTGCTGGATCTGTTTCCTATGCTCACACTAGAACTATGACTCTAAAAAAAATAAAATCAAATGTAAGTATATTACTATCAAGCTTAAAATTTATCAGTGCCTCCCCAGCTCTTTCTAAATTCTCAGCTCGTCAGATAGAATACTCTGAACTGAAGCGAACCCTGCCAGCCTTTCCAACCACCTCGGCGTCACTCTGTTTCTTCTCTTTCTTTTCCACAGCATACGATTGCTTGCAGCTCAGACATACCAGGCTGTTTCGAAGCCCAGTGCCTTGCTTCTGCTGCTCAGTTTTCCAGGAGAACTTTGCAATGTTCACTGTCTCTTTTCAGATGAATAAAGCTGCTCATTTCAAGTATCAATTCCAAGAAGCCTTTCTTGCAGTCTGACACACACACACACACACATACACACACACACACACACATCTCGATCTTATATTAACTATAATTATAGATCTCTGGAGTTTCCAGTCTCTTTTGTCTGCATATGTTCGTCCTCCAACTACATTTTACACACTTTAACATGTTAGGATGTTTCTTTTACTTACAGTCTGTCACATATTATGGGAGTCCGTGTTGACAATAAGGCATCACTCTGTGCTTGCTGGATTTACTTACAGTTGAATTACACAGACACCGAAATATGATTTATTTTTAATAATCAGATTGGGGCAGGCCGCAGTGGGGCCACTGCTAAGAAGCGGTGCTTCACAGGCTGGGACCTCACGGGAGGCTCAGGTTTGATTCCCAGCCTGACCTAAAAGGCAAGCTGCCGTCAGGAGGCTGAGGTAGGAGGTTCATAACAGGGTGAGACTGGATCTTAAGAACAATAACAACAGAAACCCCACAAACACACTGAAGGCATTTTTTTTCATGGAAAAGAAAATTGGAGAAAATAATATATCCCAATTATCTTGACTTCTTCCTAAACTCAACGATTGATGACTCTATAGAGCAATTAAACATTCAGCTGCCTGATTGAAAATATTTTGCAAACTATTCATCCAACGTAACTATACCTTACACCTTGGCCTTGTGGCACAGGCAGTAGTGTGCTGAACCACAGTGCTCAAAGTCACAGGCCCCACCTCTGGTTGAGATCCCTGGCCCAGTTCTATTGGGTCGTCAGAAAAGCTATGACATGCTTTTCTGTGCAAAAATACATCATGACTTTTCTTTTTTTTTTTTCTTTTGGAGAGGTTTTTGCTGTAGGGCATGTGCGCTTGCCAGACAGACAGAGAGAGACAGACAGAAAGCGAGAAATCACCCCTCAGGGGGGATGGCCACGCTGCAATCCCTTCTCCTCCATTCTCTTCCCGGGATCTTGGGCACGCACGCACACGCACCCGGCGTGAGTTTAAGTCACCTGGTCCAGGACTCGAATCGTGGTCGACTACGTGGGAGTCCAGCGACATAGCCATTACAGTAACTGCTGGTCCTGCATCATGACTTTTCTGATGATCCAATGGAAACATGCCAGGTATGCACACACCCAAGATCCTAACTAGATGAAGGGCTGGGAGAAAGGTCTAAACCCATGGCAAGGTGCCTTCTTTCTCTATCATAAATAAAATAAACTTAGAGATAATAAAAAAAAACTTAAAGAGAAATATTAGCTATATAATGGTGTATACATGATGATATTTATTAGTTCTTTTATTTTTTGACTTTTTTTCCCTGAGAGTGTGTGTGCTCGCTGGAGAGAGAGAGAGATACAGAGTCAGAGACAGAGATAGAGACAGTAAGAGGGAAAGTGAGAAATTGCCCCCTGGGGGGAATCGCCACTCTGCAATCCCCTCTCCTCCATTCTCCTCCTGGGATCTACGGCACATACACACATGCGCCTGGTGTGAATTTCAAGCCCTGAGACTTGAACAACGGTCGGTCATGTGGGAGTCCAGCAATGTAAATCCTACACCATCTGCTGGCCCTTTCATTAGTTCTTTTGCTGTCCTAGAAGTGACTTCAAAAGATACGCGAATATCTACATAGATTAACAGTCTGCTTTATGACCACACTGAATACACCTTTACTTTGGTTAGCCTGTATTTTTCATTTTCATAAATGATACAGACAACGGCATCTTGATGCCACTCTAGAAGATTTTAACTACTTTAGCAATCTAACTTTGTATTCGAGAGAGAAAGAAAGTTCTCAGGATGTGGTTTAAGCTTGCTATCTATTTACATGTATGTTTTCCTAAATTGTTATTCTCATGCATGTTCTCCTTCCGTTTTGCTTCTCATGTATGCATGTTAGAAGCAATTCTTTAAATAAAGAAAATGCTGTAGAATGTCGGTTAATGGAATTAGCTCAGTCGTGACTACATTTGCTATGTTTATGTAATGTTCCTAAACTTGGCCCCATTGCTTGTAATTCGGAGGGTACACATGTATCACATACATGTGCTTTCATGGGATTATGCCCTACTGAACTTACTTTCAGCTGATCCATCTACTTGATTAATTTTATGGCAGCTTACTTTTCCTAGCTAATTTCTAGTTGTGCTTCTCTCTCATCAATATTCTTGATCCATCCTTGTCATGATAGTTCTATTTTCATCCCTCAGACTATTTGATTGCTTCCATTACCTCATTAGCATCTCATTTCTTCTATTGTTAAACATGGTTCAAGTATTTTTTTTGCATGTCTTAAAACTTGTAATAAGTGATTTTTCCCCTTCAAACCTTAAGCTATGAAGTTTTCATAAATAATTACCACTTTTTTGTATTCATCAATTACAGGGAAACACATCTGTGTTAGCACTGATAGGAAGACGTAACCACATGAGATAGAAGCCTATTTAAGTTTGAACAAAAGATGTTAGTTTTATATAGGAAGGTTTTTCACTTTCTGAGAATGTGGTTTTCTTTTCCCTTAACAATGTCAGTTTCTCAATTTTAAATAATTGGGATTAAGTGCTTTTTCAATAGTCTAATTTCACTTCATCTGCAAAATGTCTCTCTCTTACCAATTCCCAAACAATTGAAGCTCCTACATGTTATTTCATTTTCTAACATCGTACAAAAGAGTGGATGTGGTAAACATGATTATTTTTCATGAACTCTTCAATTTCTAAGGTGAAAGATACAGGAAATTATGTTAAACTTTTAGTAGAGACATTACTTCATTTTATTGCACTCTTTGTCTCTGTGCTTTTTTATTTTAACCACAAAATACCTCAGAAGATTAAGTTGAAAAATTTTCACTTGTGTATAAAAATATGCAGACGTGTAATAAAAGTATATTATACTTGAAAAATTTTAAATTTAAGAGTGAAAATAAATGTGATTGAAAGCCAGATGACAATATTTGATCTCTTGAACATGCTGCAGGGCTGTCAAACTGAAACAAGCTAATTTTCAGAAATGTAAGTTTATGAACTTCAAAAGGCTTTACATGACTTGGTATATATGAATAACAATAGACTAACCCTAACAAAAAAACGAACCAAAAAAAAAAAGTTCAGCTCACTGAAATGTCTGATCATAAATTTTGATTAGTACATGGAAATTGAAAAAGGTGCCTTCTTTCTCTATCATAAATAAAATAAACTTAGAGATAATAAAAAAAAACTTAAAGAGAAATATTAGCTATATAATGGTGTATACATGATGATATTTATTAGTTCTTTTATTTTTTGACTTTTTTTCCCTGAGAGTGTGTGTGCTCGCTGGAGAGAGAGAGAGATACAGAGTCAGAGACAGAGATAGAGACAGTAAGAGGGAAAGTGAGAAATTGCCCCCTGGGGGGAATCGCCACTCTGCAATCCCCTCTCCTCCATTCTCCTCCTGGGATCTACGGCACATACACACATGCGCCTGGTGTGAATTTCAAGCCACTGGGTCTGAGACTTGAACAACAGTCGGTCATGTGGGAGTCCAGCAATGTAAATCCTACACCATCTGCTGGCCCTTTCATTAGTTCTTTTGCTGTCCTAGAAGTGACTTCAAAAGATACGCGAATATCTACATAGATTAACAGTCTGCTTTATGACCACACTGAATACACCTTTACTTTGGTTAGCCTGTATTTTTCATTTTCATAAATGATACAGACAACGGCATCTTGATGCCACTCTAGAAGATTTTAACTACTTTAGCAATCTAACTTTGTATTCGAGAGAGAAAGAAAGTTCTCAGGATGTGGTTTAAGCTTGCTATCTATTTACATGTATGTTTTCCTAAATTGTTATTCTCATGCATGTTCTCCTTCCGTTTTGCTTCTCATGTATGCATGTTAGAAGCAATTCTTTAAATAAAGAAAATGCTGTAGAATGTCGGTTAATGGAATTAGCTCAGTCGTGACTACATTTGCTATGTTTATGTAATGTTCCTAAACTTGGCCCCATTGCTTGTAATTCGGAGGGTACACATGTATCACATACATGTGCTTTCATGGGATTATGCCCTACTGAACTTACTTTCAGCTGATCCATCTACTTGATTAATTTTATGGCAGCTTACTTTTCCTAGCTAATTTCTAGTTGTGCTTCTCTCTCATCAATATTCTTGATCCATCCTTGTCATGATAGTTCTATTTTCATCCCTCAGACTATTTGATTGCTTCCATTACCTCATTAGCATCTCATTTCTTCTATTGTTAAACATGGTTCAAGTATTTTTTTTGCATGTCTTAAAACTTGTAATAAGTGATTTTTCCCCTTCAAACCTTAAGCTATGAAGTTTTCATAAATAATTACCACTTTTTTGTATTCATCAATTACAGGGAAACACATCTGTGTTAGCACTGATAGGAAGACGTAACCACATGAGATAGAAGCCTATTTAAGTTTGAACAAAAGATGTTAGTTTTATATAGGAAGGTTTTTCACTTTCTGAGAATGTGGTTTTCTTTTCCCTTAACAATGTCAGTTTCTCAATTTTAAATAATTGGGATTAAGTGCTTTTTCAATAGTCTAATTTCACTTCATCTGCAAAATGTCTCTCTCTTACCAATTCCCAAACAATTGAAGCTCCTACATGTTATTTCATTTTCTAACATCGTACAAAAGAGTGGATGTGGTAAACATGATTATTTTTCATGAACTCTTCAATTTCTAAGGTGAAAGATACAGGAAATTATGTTAAACTTTTAGTAGAGACATTACTTCATTTTATTGCACTCTTTGTCTCTGTGCTTTTTTATTTTAACCACAAAATACCTCAGAAGATTAAGTTGAAAAATTTTCACTTGTGTATAAAAATATGCAGACGTGTAATAAAAGTATATTATACTTGAAAAATTTTAAATTTAAGAGTGAAAATAAATGTGATTGAAAGCCAGATGACAATATTTGATCTCTTGAACATGCTGCAGGGCTGTCAAACTGAAACAAGCTAATTTTCAGAAATGTAAGTTTATGAACTTCAAAAGGCTTTACATGACTTGGTATATATGAATAACAATAGACTAACCCTAACAAAAAAACGAACCAAAAAAAAAAAGTTCAGCTCACTGAAATGTCTGATCATAAATTTTGATTAGTACATGGAAATTGAAAATAAGAAGACACTACTAAAATAAAAGCTTAAACTTTGGTATGAATATTTCAAACATCCATATTCCTATACAAAATTACAGTTTAGAGATCTGTGATAGGAAACCCAATGAAAGCCGGGGCGTAAGATGCACAAAGGAATTTGGCTGTTCATGGCAGGCACATTTTCCATGGGATTTGATGTTAGACCTCTCACTAAATGAGCTGAAACTCTTTCCAGATACATGTTATAAAACAAGTTAATCTGCAAGTAATTGAATTTACATATGTGAAGAAGCTCAGCAGTGCTCCGTGTGGCATTAGGTGTCTTAGTCATATCACAAAAGCAATTAGATCACACTGCAAGCCAGCTGTGCATCAAGTAGATGGCTTTTATCTAAGTGATAAAAACCTTGTAGAGTGTGAACAATGCTGGGTATAAAATGTAACATTCTAATGAACAACATAAAAGACAAATAGAATGAACAAGAGAAATGGCGCATTTGCAGGGGACGCGTACAAGTGGAGGAAGAGAAAAAGACCATCAGAGATACATGCACTGGATGGTGCTGAACTGCTCAGCTGTACTGATTTGTAATCAGAGAAACTTCACACACTTTGGTTAATTTATAAAATATATGCTCTCGGTTTGTAGTCTAGCTACTCGGAGCACTCTGGGCAAGTTCAGAGTTTTTAGATCATCTGAAACAAGGCATACGTAATGCTATCAACATTTATTCTTGACTGGGGGGTACAGAGGAAGGCTGGTAGGAAAGCAATAAGAAAAGAACAAAGGGAGAGCCTTAGAGGAAGAGTAAGAAGAATCAGTTTGTTGTGATGGACACTCCTGATGTACAAAAGGCAGGTTCCGACAGACCAGATATTATCATTCAGACTAAGCACTGTTCCGTTAGAATCACTGAATAAATGCTGGAAGGATGGGTAGAAGAATAGATTATCTTTTCTGAGAGGAGCTAAGTCTAAAGGCAAAAGAAAAAGAATAAACACACCACCACAGTTTTCTCATTATTATTAAGGATATGCTTTACAGGGCCAGCAAGTGGCATGGTGATTAAGATGTTAGATTCCCACCTGGCCTACCGTGGTTCAAGTCACGTACGTGGAGGCTTGAAAACCATGCCAGGCATGTGTGCATGCAAGCCCCAATTCCAGGAGGGTAATAGAGGAGAAGGGATTGTGGCAGGGCCATCCCCACTGAGGGGTGGTTTCTCACTTTCCCTCTCACTCTCTCTGGGGACCACACATGCCCTATGGCTATGCTTTACTTTTGGTTCAGACATTGACTTTAGTAAAGATATTAAATTTTCTTACCTCTAGTTCTCCGTTCTGATGACCACTGGAATACGTAAAGAAAATCCTAAATCAGTGCTGTAAGTAACAGAAGCTATCACCTACATGTTGAAACATTCTAGTATTTATGGGGCAGATCCTATCACACGGAAGGAAGCACCTTGGATCAACTTACAACTCTTTCCTCAGAGTAAGGAGACAGTATCCTTATAAAATAATATCAGGAAATCTATAAATGTAATTATATGACCTCAATGAGTCAAAAATTGAAAGCATTTACATTTGATACAGTATATAATCTAATTTTATTAAATTAGTTAAAATGAATAATGTAATTAAAATTCCATATTATGACTAGCAACTAATAGCGATCTCTTAATTTTAAGATACAAAATTATATATTTAATACCATAAAAAGATGGTTAAGAAGATTCTAGCCAAAGCAGTAAAATAGGAAAAGTTATATATTTATAAATTTTGGATTTTTTTTTTTTTTTTTGGTAGAGGTTTCTGCCTTAGGGAGTATGCACTCACCAGAGAGAGAGATAGTGATAGTGAGAGGGAAAGTGAGAAATCACCCTCTGGGGGGATGGCCACACCACAATCCCTTCTCCTCCATTATTCTCGGGGGATCTTGGTCATGCACACACATGTGCCCAGCATGGGTTTCAAGCCACCAGATCCAGGACTCAAATGACAGTTGGCCATGTGGGAGTCCAGCGATGTAAGTGCTACTCCATCTGCTGGTCCCCAATTTTGGATAATTTTGTAAGTACAGTAAAGTAAATTATTTCTGGATGTTATGATTATATTTTAAGAGATTTAAGAAATAAAACTTCAGGGCCAGCAAGTCAAGATCCTGTCACAAATGCTGTACTCAGTCTCTCTCTGTCTCTCTCATTAATGGAATAAATAAACTTAAATAAAAAAAATTAAGTGCATAGATAAAGTAATGCATTTATAAATATCATAAATAGCCATTTAGAAAGGCTGAAAGTAAAATATATCAGTCAGTAAGTAACACCACGTTATAAAGGATCTAGGTATTTACTGGACAATACATATTTGAGACCCATTCATTTATTATTATTATTATTATTATTTTGGGAGAGGTTTTTGCTATAGGGTGTGTGCATTCACCAGAAAGACAGAGAGAGACAGAGAGACAGAAAGCAAAAAATCACCTCCCAGGAGGCATGGCCATGCCGCAATCCCTTTTCCTACATTTTCCTCTCGGGATCTTGGGCATGCACACACACATGCCTGGTGTGAGTTTAAGTCACCAGGTCTGGGACTTGAACTGTGGTTTACTATATGGGAGTCCAGCGACATAGCCATTATGACAACTACTGGTCCCGAGATCCATTCCTTTTTATTGTGAGATTCTTTTCAAAAATCTCAAGTAAGTGAAGTAACTTGTAAGTTTCCTGAAAGGAACCATTCAATATTTAAAAATGAGAAATCTCTCCAAACACACACACACACACCCACACACACACACACACACACACAGACGCAGTCTTTACATTTAATTTACATTATTTAATTTTATTAATTATTATTATTATTATTATTATGTTTGCTATAGTGCACATGCATTCACCAGAGAGAGGCAGACAGAGAAAGAGAGAAAGAAGGAAAGTGAAAAAGCAAGCTGCCAGGTCTGGGACTCAAACCATGGTCAGCCATGTGGGAGTCTAGCACCTTAATCACCACACTACTACCAGCCCCTAGATGGTTTCGATGTGCACTAATTACTGCTTCTACAATTTAGTTAAATGATACTAATTGTACAACAATTCAGATCTCACTCACTGTTTATGCTGTTACTGCATACAGCACGAGCTTTGCTCCTAGCCCTCAGTCAGATAGCCAGCACAATCCTGGACCCTTCGTGTCATTCTCAGCAGGCCCGTCAGCGAAGGGTTACTGCACCATTGCTTTCCAGTTTGCTCTCAGACAGCAGCGTGTGTAGTTGTGTTGCCTTCTTGTTTCCAAGTCATAAATCTATGTGATGTTTTATAAAAATGGGTAGCTAAAAAGAGATCGTGGGCCAACAGAGAAAACTGCTGCAAATAAATGCAAGTGACAAAGCTAGGAGTAAAAGTAAAATAGGTTGAAAATGAGTTACAGAAAATACAGCTGTCTGTGAGAATGTGGAAAACACTTCAGTTAGTCCAGATACAGAGGCAGAGGGATGTAGTGAGGTAGGCATCCTGACATACACGAGGCAAGGATGGGCTGGCGCGTGTGCCCATGAGCCTGCCTGGCTTCAGGGCTGCAGCAAGGATCATGGTGTGATGACCCTGTGGAGAGGGCTTCTTTCAGAACAAAGAAGGTGGAGAATCAGAGATGGCTTTTACATGGCAGTAGTGGAAATATTTTGGAGTGCCTTTCTTAACTATCACCACACCCCATTTTCATATGACAAACTAATTTTGTTACTTCAATCTTGTTTAATTTTCTAAATATTGGTCTCTGAAAGTCTTATTCAATTGGTTTTGTGTGTTCCGTTCACTAAAATCTAAGCTCTATAAGAGTTTCACGAACCATATCCTCAGTACATAGTATAATGTCATTGCCATAAACATTCAGGAAATATTTATTGAATTAAAAAAGAAATAAATCTTCATTCTTAAATGTCTTTCAGCCACTAGATCAGGTGTCCCAATATTTCTTGTGGGATGTCCTCTGTTACTTGACATTCTCCGCTCCCCTTCTTCCTACTACTCTCTTCTTCAGGAATTCTCACAATTTCATTTTTCTCACAATTTAAATATATCTTCAAAGAATACCGTTGCTGTCCTACTCTCAAAGAATCATCCTCCACCCCTAAACCATTGCCAAGGTATGTTCCTAATCAATGAGAGTTTTATACCAAAAGAAGTTTTGTCATCAGCAGTTGAAATAATACATATCTTTATTTTAATCCATAAAAAATAAGTTGGAACCAACAGTTGGCATAATGGCTATGTTGCTGGACTCCCACGTAGTCAACTGAGGTTTGAGTCCTGGACTCAGTGGCTTAAACTCCTGCCGGGCGCGTGTACGTGTGTGCCCAAGATCCCGACATGAGAATGGAGGAGATGGGATTGTGGCGTGGCCATCCCACTGGGGGGATGATTTCTCACTTTCTGTTTCTCTGTCTCTCTTTGTCTTTCTGGCGGGTGCATGTGCCCTATAGCAAAAACCTCAACACCAAAAAAAAAAAAGTTTATAAATAATAAAGATTATATTTTAATCATTTGAGAAATCATTCATTATATTGGGCCATGAAAATAGTCATGACATATTTTTACATAGAAAAACATGGAAAAATACATCATGTCTTTTCTGATGACCTACTATATCATAATCAAAATGTATATGATTAAAATAATTCACTAACGGTGAATCAAATTAATTATTTTGGCAGAAATTATATAAATACTTTAAATTATGTCTCAATAATTTCAAATGAATTAAAGTAACAAATGTAAAAAAAATCATAAAATAATTAGATGGCTAGATAAATATTATGTAGCAAATCTTCTGATTGCAAATTGTTTTATGACCATTAAAATACATGAGAGAAAAATATAATTACAATTATTGATAATAAATGATTATTTGTTTTTGGCCAGCCAAATTTGTAATGACTAAAACCAAAATTTTGGGTAATTGGGAAAAGTCATGATTTATTTTACATAGGAAAACAGAAAAACACATCATGACATTTCCAATGACCCAATAATTATACTCAGTGCTTATAAGTAAGAATTGCTTTCTATCAGTTTCTCAGCTAGATAGGTGACTGAAACTGATATATCTACATAGATCAAATCTTTCATAATCCTGTGTGACCAGGTTGGCATTTTAAAGTTTCCAATATAGTAGAATTTTCAAAAAGGGGGTCCTAAAGTGTGTATCAGTGATAACTTCTGGATTTCAGATATATTCTCCTTATTATCATTGAATCACAGTGACCCCATAGTTTCTGAGGAATTAGAATTAGTCCCACCAGTCAATATAATAATCCCTTGGTTTGCCTGCAGAGTCAGTAGCATGGGAAGCCAAAGGGGTCAGAGGCTGTCTTGGCTTTCGATTTAATAGCATCATGACTTTCTTTCTTTTTTTTAATAGAGAGATTTTTAGCTATAGGGTATGTGCGCTTGCCTGTGAGACAGGGTGAGACAAGACAGAAAGTAGGAAATCATCCCCTAGTGGGGATGGCCACACTGCCATGTCTTCTCCTCCATTCTCCTCTTACTATTTTGGACATGCACCATGCACGCGCATGTGCCCAGTGTGATTTTTGAGCTGCCGAATCCGGGACTGTAACCCTGTCGACTCCGTGGGAGTCCAGGGAGGTAGCCTTTATGCTAACCGCTGGTCTCAATATTTCTGCTTTAAAGAACTTAAATCTTTCAATCAACTGATTGAGTCTGCAGGTATGTATTAGTGGTTTAATTCTAGTCAATAAAGGAGGCCATTTTCCTCTCCATTCCCTTCTTAGTGGGGCAGATAGTTCTAGAATCCATGATATTACATGTAGCCTTTGGCTTGAGGCATGAATTACATCTCATAGGACAGCATGTATCCAGATGATGTTCTACCGGAATCTTCAGAAGGTTATCCCACTATTCTTCGGCTCATCAGTTCTCTGGTGGGGTGTAGAATGTCAAAGTGATGGATAAAACCTAAATGGTGGTACTGGCAGGACTATTTTAGACAGCAAAAGCAAATCTGCAACCAGTGTAGGAATCTATTCCTCTAGGGGTGAAACATCACTTCTTTCATGATGCGAGGAGAGAGTTGAAACAACCTGCTGCCATGGCTGACACTTCCAGGAAATCGTACCAAATCAGATTGGGGGCACATAACTTACGTTTTCTGTTGCAGTTGGGCCCTTGATGGTAGTTGGAAGGTATCAGCCTTAGTGAGACAAATTCCATATTTTGACATCATGCACAGCCTTTCTTCTTGTAGTCATGGACATGGTAAGCACACAGGATGGTGCCTGGAAGACCCTCATGGGATGGGTATCTGAGTCAATTTCATTAAGTGACTTCTCTTATGGGTGGTTTCTGCTCAGCATCTTATGGACACAGATATCAACACTGCACTCATTCTCAGGCTCATATAGTCATATCCTTCTCCCTGAGGCCACTTTCTCATCATCTTTCAATCTCATAAAAATAAGCTTCATTTTAAGATGCATTTCTTTGAAGAGTGTATCAGGACTGAGTTATTGTAGCAAAACCTTCGGAGACATTGCATTCGTTCGAAGCAATAACCAAGGCACGATGTGACAACATGCTATCATGGAGTAAGCAATGCAATCAGTAAATAAAGGAGAGATCTATCTGGATGTACTGAGGTAAGTTAAAAGTACTGAGTAAATTTTGAACTGGGGTTGATGAGTACAGAAATCTCAACAACAGAAATATCCTTCCTCTTTTCCTAAAGAAGGAACACATACTTCAGCCTCAAGATGGTCTTCCCCCATATGCCAGTTTACACACATACATAACTGTTTTATATATATATATATATATATATATATATATATATATATATATATCTACAGCTGGGTCAGGGACTCGAATGTGGTAAGCCACATGGAAGTCCAGCATCTCAACCACCATGCCACTTGAAGGCCCTTTTATTTTTTAAAATTTATTATAGCTTAGGATTTACATACAATCATTACACATCTTTATAGGGTGCAGAATGGTCTTCGAAAGCAAGCATGCAGAGAGACAGAAGGAAGAACAGCACTCCTAAACAGAGAGGGGTCCCAGAAATAGGTTGCAGAAGAGGAGCTGAGGCGAGGGGTTTTTACCTAGCAGTCTGAGCAATGAACTGGCTTTCTGATAAGCAAATGGGCTTTAGAAAATGGTTACATGGTAATCTTATTGATTTATTACCCCATTTTTTGTGGGTCAACAGACCATAAGAGATCTGTACTTCTTGTTAGAATGTAATCAGTAAATAGAAATGGTTGCCCTTAGCTATAGCTGTTTTGTCTCCTAATGCAGCCAGCTTTTTGTTTGTGAACACTTAGCCATTGTGACTCCATCTTGGGTAAAGATGACTATGTCTCTATCTTGGGCCTTTATCTTGTCTGTAAGTTTAATTTCTCTATTGTTGTGGGATCCATTCTGTGATTATATCCAGGTTCTTGGTGTTTCAAAAAAAGAATTGAAAGGAAAAGGTAGTTTATTAAGTAAAAGTGAAAGTACACTCCTGAGAGGGAGGAGCAGGCCCAAGTGGATAGAAGAGTGGCTCAAAAGGCCCTGGCAGTTACATTCTGTGAGGTTTATAATTTTTTTTTTTTTTATCTAGGTCATGTTGGTTGATCATTAACTCTCAACAATCTTAGCAGAAGACACACGCCGTCATACACAGACACACACACACACACACACACACACACACACACAACGACTGGCAGAAATGATATTCTTGGGTTAATCAGGATTTGATTAAGTAGTCTTATAATCCCATAAGAGACCTTTTTTTTGCTATTTTAAGTAAAGAACACTCTTCTGAGTTTTAACCACCCTGATTTTCATCAGACCGTGGCTATAAAGCAAGAAATGTATGGCCATCAATCACATACACTAGAGGGTGAAAGGTCCTCATTTTTTAAAGTCCCCAAAAGTCATGTGAATGTGCCCTTTAAAACCTGCGTCTGAGAAAGGTCAGCCCTGCTCTAAAAGTGGAAACGGTAGTCATGAGTAGGTCCACAGCTTTCAGCCCCTGTTCTCTCGGGATGGAGAGACTGACGTTTTAGGAAGAACCTCTGTTAGGACAGTTAAGGCTCCTCCAGGCCATAAAACAAGAGTCAATACTAGCAAGTCAAGTCATAGAACATATTTTTTTAATTATTATAAAGTTCATAAAGTTTGAATACACTCCTTTGTGGATTCATGACCACTTTAGTAAAAATGTTAAATTCGTAAACAGAAAGGTTAGTTAAAAGGAAAGAACTTTATAAAAATTTTTTGTAAATATTTATTTAATTGTTAAATTGATCCTTTTTCAAAAAGATTGCTACAGGGCATATGTGTGAGAAAAAGGAGAGAGAGAGAGAGAGAGAGAGAGAGAGAGAGAGAGAGAAAGGGAAAGTGAAAAGTAAGCCGCCACCGGGTCTGGGACTGAAAACATAGTCAGCCATGTGAGTGTCCAGCAACCCAGTCACCACCCCACCTGCTGGCCCCAGGATAGAGCTTTTTTTTTTTTTTTTTTTTTTTTAGGTTTTTCACTATAGGGCACGTGCGCTCGCCGGACAGAGAGAGACATAGAGACAGAAAGCGAGAAATCACCCCCCCCAGGGGGGATGGTCACGCCGCAATCCCTTCTCCTCCATTCTCCTCTTGGGATCTTGGGCACGCACACACACGTGCCCGGCGTGAGTTTTAAGCCACCGGGTCTGGGACGCGAACCATGGTCGACTACGTGGGAGTCCAGTGACATAGCCATTATGCTAACTGCTGGTTCCCCAGGATAGAGCTTTTTAAAAGGTGGGAAATACACAATGTAATTTAAAATAATTAAATACAAGTGAAGCTGGTTAAAACAATGTAAAAATTTGCATGCCTTTTAGAATGTTTAACCTTATACACCTCCTAAGTGTGAGAAACATACTGAACTAGATGAAACATGAAAAAAAAAAAAAAGGTGAGCAATTTGAACTTACAAAGAAATGATCACACCTGCCTTTATATAATAAAAATGTCTAGGATTTATTATGTATTTCTGCAGTCAGTTTGGTTACTCGGAAATATATGCAATATATATGTTTAAGATTTCCCCAAATTATTATTCTTTAAATTTCATATATGCACCTATATACCTGAGATAAAAATATTCAGTTTTTATTGTAATATGAACTGATCTCTTATTTCTTGTCTCTGACAGCTGATAGCTTCCCAGCTGTACTGCACCACTTCCCCATCCCACATCTGGGAAAACTGGTAAAAAAACCCTGAGTTCTTCATTTGCTGCCTACAGGAATTTGCACCCCATAAGTCCCTGTAAGTACTGGGCCCCTCACCCCAAACCCCACCTCTCAATCACAATACAAGCTAAGATCATTTCCGTTCTCTCTTTCCTGAGCCATTTCTGAATCTTCATTTGGGGAGGGGAAGTAAGGGAAGATTCTCCAGAAACACTCCAGATTCTATAACCTAGTGTGAACAGTTGCATGCTTCGAATTGTATGTTTTGATACAACATTTTTGCCTCTCAGCCTTCACTAGGAAACCGGAGGCCTAGTGAATCCTAAAATCTCCAATGTCAGAAAGAATTTTGAAATAAAACTGTGGTGACACGTAAGTGCTTAGTTTATGCAATAACTTATTTCTTCTTCCATAGACCCTTTGATATTTTATGCTAAAAGCCTAAACACATTTTTAAAATATACAAAGGTATAACTGGGGGATACTGAGATTTAGGACTTAGTCTGCTAGCCACTACAATTTCTCACCGTATCTTCTAGTGTCTTTCCCCAAGGTACTGTATCATTTGTATTGTTTTCTCTCAACCCTATATGCGGTATCCTTACTAATGTCTCCTAAGTTGTTTCATTTTAATAGTTGTTTAGTGAACTGAAGTTATTTATACTGGAACCAAAGCAGAAGGAAAAGTATTTTGAAAAACTGTGAACAGATGCTTGAAGGAGGTAGTGGGAGGCTTTGTCTGAAATAGGTAGAGAAGGACGGATGGGAATAAGACATTTACAGCCCA
Organism: Tupaia belangeri chinensis; assembly: GCF_000334495.1. Lineage (NCBI taxonomy): Eukaryota > Metazoa > Chordata > Mammalia > Scandentia > Tupaiidae > Tupaia > Tupaia belangeri. The sequence continues at coordinate 566,690 of NW_006204563.1, forward strand.
TAGGTGAAATAATGCATTCTGGAATTTAGTCCTGCTTTTTGATTCTCTCTCTAAACTGGGATAGGAAATTAAAGAAATAGTCTCCTATTAAAAATTGTAGATTGTTACTCTGATATTGCTACAAAGATAAGGTTAAAATGTTTAAGATGATTTAATATAAACTCCAAAAATGATAAAATACATATAGGATACACATTTAACAACTGCACCTATAGTATTCATTTTCTCCCCTAATGACATGCGTGTATGCATGACAGAGAGGAAAAGCATGCCCTAGTGAGGCCTGGTCATGATGTATTCCTTTTTCCCTCCATTTCTCCAATACATCAAGATTCTGGATATGTGCTCATATACCTGGCATGTTTTCCAGTATGCTGAGGCCAGGAACTGTGCTTGGCCATGTGGGATCTGGCTCCCTCTGCACAGTGCTTCACCACTGCAATGCAGAGCCAGCCCCATGATATTCTTTTTTTTGGAGAGGTTTTCGCTATAGGGCACTTGCGCTCGCCAGAAAGACAGAGAGAGACATAGAGACAGAAAGCGAGAAATCACCCCCCAGGGGGAATGGCCACACTGCAATCCCTTTTCCTCCATCCTCCTCTCAGGATCTTGGGCATGCATGCACATGCACCTGGCGTGAGTTTAAGCTGCTGGGTCCAGGACTTGAACAGCAGTTGACTACACGGAAGTCCAGCGACAGCCATTTCGCCAACTGCTGGTCCCATGATATTCTTTTTTTAATATCTACAAAATTAAACTGAATTATTCTGAAGGTCATTTTAAGTGAAAATTGTACTAAAGTTATGAATTACAGAGATTTGAATTGCAATATATAAAGACTAATTTTCTGGGCTCTAATTTTTTAAGAACACAATCAACTGAATCTAATTGGCATAATTATCTCTTTCGCAAATAGCTTTAAATTGTTTATTTGGATCATAGCTAAAATGAGCACGGGAAGGAGAAAAAAGCAATTAATTTCATGAGTTTAGAGTTTAGGTTTTATGAAGCTGCACCAAAACTATTTAAAGATGACACTTCTAAACGGATGTATAGCCCCAAACTAAAATTTTAGTCAGTGAATAAAATTAACTATCTTACATTTTTATCTGACATTCTATATATCATACATGACAGAGTATTCAAATGTTTTTTCTGACTTTAGATTCAGTTATATGCAGAGGTTTTGAGAGCAGTGTCTCTGATGAAGGACAAATAAAACTAAAAACAACACAGATGACTAATTTACTTTTTCACAATAGAAAATTTTGTCACATTCACTCCAAAATGGAATATCTTGGTGAATAAATATAATTTCTACTTTATTCCTAGCCCTTTAACAAAACTTTTGCTATAAGTAGTAAGTGGAAATGCAAGTCTACATCAGCTCTCTGTGCCGGGTGACTGAAAATACTTCTGAACAACCTCACTTTGACATAGGTACAATGGCAGTACTTGCTACTTCTTTATTCTTCCCTTCTTTTTTTAAAAGGAAAAAATTAAAAGGCTATTACATACAGAGTCCTCATCTAAAATACTTTACACTAAAATGTTCCTAAGCTCTTATTGTGCTGGATGTCTTCTCTTTCTCCTGAGTGTCTCCTTCTTCGTTCTGTTCCTTGGGAGGATGACTAGGACACATGTGTAACAAGCATGTTTCCTTGCCCTCTGGCTCCTGGTTGGGTCTCTCCAATGTGATCCATTGAAGAAAATTGGAAGCTGAAGTACTGTTCTCCAGAATTCCTCTCTGCTAGGTCATTTTGGGTTGGTTGTATCTCTGTATAGAAAACCTAGGTGTGGGACCAGCAGTTGGCATAATGGCTATGTCGCTGGACTCACATGTAGTTGACTACTGTTTGAGTCCTGGACCTGGCGGCTTAAACTCCTGCCAGGCGTGTGTGCGTGTGTGTCCAAGATTCCGAGAAGAGAATGGAGGAGAAGGGACTGTGATGTGGTCATTCCCCCTGGGGGGTGATTCCTCGCTTTCTGTATCTCTCTCTCTCTCTCTCTGTCTTTCTGGTGAGTGCAAGTGCCCTATAGTGAAAACCCCTCCAAAAAAAAAAAAAAAAAAAAGAAAGAAAAGAAAAGAAAAAGTAAACCAGGGTATGGTATATTGTCTCTCTCCAGACAAATTCCTCTCCAGTTTCTTATTACTGCTTCCTCCTCCTATACTTCCAGGCTTAGGGATAGTAACTGCTCCCACCTGTTCTTTTATCTATTTCTTGTTGTTTTCCCTAAACCCTATACAGTTGCTAATGTCTCAGAGGTTGTACAATTTTAATATTGCGTTTATTTTGATGAACTAGTTAAATTGCAGCTGAAGAGAAAAATTAGTGAACTACAATACAGACTTGAAGCAACTACACAGAGCTGCATGCTCAGTAAAGATGAAGAGAAAAACTAAGTGAAGCACAGGTTAAATGCCATAGTAGCAGGTGGTCGGAAAAGTCATGAGGTAGTTTTCTGCTTTTCTATGCAAAAAGCCCTATGACTTTCCAACAACCTAGTATATTTTGAAAGAATTGGGTTGAATTTCAGGAGAACAAAATGGGAAGTTGAGAAGCTGTAAGTAAGTAGATAATAGCTGAGGATTTGACAAAACTGTTAAAAATACAAAAATATCAAGCAAAATAAGTAAAACAAAATATTTACTTAGACACATTATTGTAAAACTTAAAAATACATAGATAAATATCATGGGGAAAGAGCTTTCTCTCCATAGTAATAAAGATAAAGAGTCAAGGGAAAAAAGCTAGAGAGAAATTGTAGATTACCTTCGAAGACTGATAGCTGACTTTTGAATAGCAACATTGGAAAGTAGAATAAAATGGAATAATCATTTCAGCGGCAAGAGATTAAATACATGCCAGTCAATATATATCCAAAGAAATGCTCGATCAAGAACAGGAAAGAAAGAAAGACAGTTTCAGAAAAAACACATGCAGAGTCTACTTCCGACAGATAGTTACTTAAAGAATGGGGACCAGCAGTTAGCGTAATGGCTATGTCGCTGGACTTGCATGTAGTCGACTGAGGTTCGCGTCCCGGACCCGGTGGCTTAAAATTCATGCCAGGCATGTGTGCATGCGTGCCCAAGATCCTGAGAGGAGAATAGAGGAGAAGAAATTGCGGCGTGGCTATCTCCCCCTGTGGGGTGAAACCCCCGGCCCCTTTTAAAAAAAAAAACCCCCCCAAAAAAAAAAAAAAAAAAGAATGTATAAAGAATGTAATTACAGGAGAAGAACCTTATTCTATATCTGAAGATCTGAAATGCCAGAAGCAAGGGGGAAAATCAAATTATGAAGTCAAATTTAAACTGGGTACTTGGACTACAAAAACTGATAAAAAGACCTAATTTAAATATTAGGAAAAATTGTCATTGGCAACATTACTTTGAAATGTTTGAAAACTTTTCATATTGTATTCTTACCTAACGAAGTATTATTAAAAGCTATAGCTCTACAATCAGGTTCCTTTCAGGATAAGTATATTTGTTTTCTTCCCATTTGTTTTATTTTTAGCTTGTTTTATTTTTAGTTTGTTTTATAATTTATTTTCTACTTTATTTTTGGTAATGTATTCATTTTCTTGTTTTGGTTTTCTCTGTGAGATATTTAAGACCTGGATATGAACCAACAAGTATTTTGATGACATAAATCATTTTTTATATTTAGGTGCATTCAAATGACTTTAAATTATAACTAAGTAATGTCTTATGTTATGTCGAAATTGTGAAATTCAGCCAAAAGATCTAAGACGTAATCACTGCAAGAGGTTTTACACATGGTTGATTTGGGGCTCAAGTCCAGTCAGAGAATGTTGGCTTGTTTTTTTGTTGCAATGTTGTGTTTGAACACCTTGAAGTTGTGTGGGCAGGTATTCATTCTTCAGCTCACCCCTTTTTATTCCATCTGTGGACATTTCTTGTTATTTCACACACTTGTGTCACCTACATTTCAGTTTTGATTAATAACTCATAAGATGGCAACTATCTAAAATATGTGCATCTCAGACTAAAAAAAATGCTGGAAATTTCATAAATATGCTTGTACTTTGTAAGGAAAGTCTAAAGTACTTTAATACCAAGACTTATTTAAAGCATTGATTTGCCTATTTTTGATATATGATCATGGATTTTAAACTCAGACCCTCCGAGCCCAGCTCTCATCTGCAAAATATGTATAATAATAAATGCCACATCTATTTCGATGAGTTTGCCTACAGATTTAAGTTATAACCATTCTTCTCACCCCAGAAAATGTAGTCTGTCTCTTCATATAAATTCCTTCTATAAAACAAAGAGTAAGATGAGTAAGATTTAAACTAAGCAATGCTATTTCATTATATGCAGTTTTTCAATGTATGACTCTAGTTTTTTCCCTAACATAAGGAAATTTACTTAAGCACTTCAAAATTGCTCTCCAGAGAGAGTATACTTATTTAAGTGCCCTTCAGGGAGTTCCCCCCACCCAACCCTGCCTCCCACCCCCAGGGCCAGAGCCCAAATGTCTAGTCCTCCTGTAACCAACCCTAGTCTTTCTGTAACCAACCAAAACTTACCATCTATTGGTATTCTTTTAGATTATCATGGAGAAAAGGTACTTTGGATAGTAAATGGATCTCAGAAATGGATATAGAAACTGTTGGGTCTTTCTTATTTCTCTGGATGTGTTAAACTAAGTGCCAATTATCATTTAAAAAGATATAAAATCTCAAATTTTCTACCTATAGTTATATTCACAAAGTACAAAATAGCTGATTTATTCAAAAGGTCAAAATTCTCTTTAATACTCACCTCCTTATATAATTTTTCTGTTCAATGACTGTTGATAAATGTGAACCATTTCTGTCTCATTAGGTGATTGCTTTGTTTTAATTAATTAAATAATTGAGTATTTCTCATCGTATGATTCATTTCTCTGTGTTAACGTCTTGCCATCACCTTACTCTCAAATATAACAATATTAAAACCAAAATTATCTTTCCTTCCCAGTTTAGTTAGTAAGGCGGTCAGTGTTTCAGGGCTAAAACCTTTTTATCTTCCTTAACCGATTCAGATTCTGCAAACCAATCTTTCACAATATTTCTCAGATTTGTCCATCTTCATTACCCGCTGACCATCCACAGAGTTATTACAATGCACGATTATCATGAACATCTTTTGTTTGCATGTGTTAATTTGCTCTGATTCTGCAAAATTCTTTTGCAGTATTTTAAAAAATATTTTTATTTGACTGAACTTTATTTTATTTATTTATTTATTTATTTACTCATTTAAAATTTAACCAGAGAGGGACAGAGAGAAAGAGAGAGAGAGAAAATTAGAAAGCAAGCTCCAGGTCCAGGACTCAAACCACAGTCACCCATGTGGGAGTCCAGCACCCTTAGCCACCATGCCACCTGTCGGTCACATGCAGTATTAAAATGCACTTGACATCAGTGACTGCTAAGGAATGGAGCACCCCACACAGAAATGTGATTGGTTGGGATAGGTGCAGACATGTGGAACTCGGTCACAGAAAGGGTCTCTACGGAGGAGCTGGATTAACCAGAGTTACAGTCCAGCAGAGATCTACTGCTCAAATCTAATTCCCCAAATGGTCTCTATTAAAGTTTTCAATCTGGTGGACAGGGAATAGTGGGAATGAATCCAAGCTCTCTGAAACTAGTCTATTGGTAAAAATGGTCTCAGAAAATGTTTCCATATAGGGGAGAAAGACAATCAAGGCATTGGTAATATAAGAAAAGTATTTGTTCTTAAGAAAGAATTACTATTTTTGTGCCTCAATCAAATATACTTATGTAAACACAGCTTCAAAGATTCATCACAAAATACAGTTCGATTTGCAAGCTATATAGAACAATGCTCATTTCTAACATCACTGAATAAGGACAACAAGTCTAAGAATACAGGCTGTGAGACTGCAGATTTGCAAAAGGAAATTCTGCTTTGGATTCTCATGGGAATGTTTCTGTTCTCAACAGAAGTTCCTTTGGGAAGAATTTAATTATTAGAATGACAGAGACCAAGTATTTGCTTAGATAAATAAAAAGCTGAGTTCTATCAGAGACACGGGATAGCTCTATAATATAAATTATAATGATTACTTGACTATATACATCTCATCAGCTATTAAAATGAAAATTTGGGTTGATTGTGCACACTTAAACATAATCAGCCATGAATCAATGACAATTACAATACCTACTAGTTTTTAAGAGCTTTGCTATGTATTATGGAAGTGTAATTTGCTTTAAAATGATTTCTACAGCATTTCCAGTTTTGTTACATAGCTCTGTAAGCTGCTAAAATAAATAGCTTGAACAAATGCTAAGAACAAGAAAAATTCAACTTTAAGAAGAGATTTTTTTTTGGGGGGGGGAGATTTTTGCTATAGGGCGTGTGCACTCGCCAGGAAGACAGAGAGAGACAGAGAGACAGAAAGCGAGAAATCACCCCCCCAGGGGGGATGGCCACACCGCAATCCCTTCTCCTCTATTCTCCTCTCGGGATCTTGGGCATGCACACACATGTACCCGGTGTGAGTTTAAGCCGCCGGGTCTGGGACTTAAACCACGGTCGACCACATGGAAGTCCAGTGACATAGCCATTACGCTAACTGCTTGTCCCTAAGAAGAGATATCTTAAAGCCAAGAGATAACATGGTGGAGTAGAAAGAATGTTGGAAAAGCATGTCAAAGGCATTGTAGTCAGAATTCTAACTTCTACTATTAAGCTGCTTTCTCAGGCACACATACTTAAAATCCCCTCTGAGTCTCTCTGTATGCACCCCAAAAAACTGGGGATAATGAAATTTAATATATGTATTTACGAGTTTGTTAAACAGAAGTATTTCAAATAATACATACATATATATATATATTTGTTTGAATTTTCAAAATATCTAAGGCACTTTGGATTAAGAAACCATCTAAGAAATTGTAGAAAAGTCCATGCACACAGCCTTCTTTTCTCTCTAGGGATAAAAGTGGGTGTTTCTCAAGAAATCTTTCACCTATTTATCAATTTCTAGTCCATGTTAGAAAAGCAAACTTAGTTCTGCACTGACCGTTTACTGATAAGACAAACTGCATGTTCCATCACTTTTGCTTCTTCTCTTACCAGCTTCAGACTTGTATGGTCAACTCAGTGTTAGAGTGAACAGTCCCAGTGGTGTTTTAAACTGGGAACATCTGATCCCTCAAACTGCTTCTTAAGTAAAAATAAACAACAAAAACATGGTTAATCACACCACTATTGACTTGATTATTTAAGTCAAAACACAGTACTCTCCAAACTATCACCAAATCTTACTGATTATCTGATTTGTATTGGCTAAGTATTTCTCAAGACAGTTGTCCCTTTTTTACTTTGACCCTCCACTTTCAGAACTTTTCTGAGAATATTAATACATCATTCTGGGCCAGCAGGTGGCATAGTGGTCAAGGTGTTGGACTCCCACCATGGCTAATTGCACTTGGAATACCAGACCTGGGGCTTGAAAATCACTCCTGGCATGTGTATGTGCATGCCCAATCCCAGGAGAAAAATGGAGGAGAATGGATTGTGGTGTGGCCATTCTCCCTGAGAGGGTGATTGCTCACTTTTCCCCTCTGTGTGTCTCCATCTCATAGCACAGGTCCCCCATGCCAAAAACCTAAAAAAAGGGATAGCATTGTAATTGGTGTTTCTTCCTCAGTATTACTTACTTCCTTTACCTACAAACGATGTTCCATCTACTTTCCAGAATGAAACTTTTAATCATAAGCCATTACTCTTTTACTTAAAAAGTATTGAAAACACCTTATAACATACACAATAATGTTCTTAGTATGCCATATAAGGCCACTATGATATCTCTCTGTCTTTAAATGAGTCTGGATTCTCGTCATTCTCTACTTCCTTCTTTGCGCTCAAGCAGTGCTTTCAAGATATCTGTGCCCAATATTCGTAATTGCTTTTGACCTACATGACTTTGCTCGAGACTTTTCATCTGTCTACACTAACTTTTGTATCCATTTTCTATGTTTCTGTTGTAATTGCTTTTGACCTACATGACTTTGCTTAAGACTTTTCATCTGTCTACACTGTCTAACTTTTGTATCCATTTTCTATGTTTCTGTGAAGAGTTGCCTTAAACTTTGTGGCTTAAAAGCAGACATATTTATTTTCTTAGTTTTCTGGAGGTCAGAAATCCAGCCTGTTTCACTGGATTGAAATCAAGGCAACAGAAGGGCCCAGACTTTGATACTAGAAGAAGATTTATTCATTATGTCATCCAGTTTCTGGTGATGCCAGTGTTCCCTGGTCATGGGGTCACATCACTTCAGTGCCTGCCTCTCTGTGTCTTCACCTCTTCTGTGTCAAATATCTTTCTTCTGAGGACACTATTTCATTTAGGGTCCACCCTGATAATCCCATATAATCTCTTCTGTTGTAGTCAGATTGAGCTGCTGTAGTAAATACCACAGACTGGAAGGCTTAAACAACAGACATTTATTTCCCACAGTTCTGAAGGCCAAGACAAGGTCCTGGAAGTAGCAGTGCCCTATGAGGGCTCTTTCTGCTTGTAGGAAACGACCTTCTTGTCTGTTCACATGAACTTTTCTTTGTGAGTGTTCATGAAGAAAGAGAAGACAGATTGTTCTGTCTGCTTCTGCTGATAAGGGCACTAGGCCCATCATCTTCTCACCTAATGGAAGATGGTAATTACCTCCCAGTGGCTCCCCTTGTAAATACCACCACATTGGGGGTTAAGTTTTCAGCATAAGAGTCTTAGGGGGAATGCATACATTCAACCCATAACATTCTCATCTCGAGATTCTTAATCACATTTATAAATAGGATTTTTCTATACAAAGTAACATTTACAGAGGGTAGAGATTGGGCTATTTTTAACCTATTACACTTTATTTATTTATTTGGAGCAGTTTTTGTTATATGATGCGTGCGCTCACCAGAAAGACAGAGACAGAAAGATAAAAAGTGAGAAATCACCCTCCAGGGTGCCATATTGTGAAAGGGCGTAAGTGCAAGGCTTCATGGTAGGTAGCCTCTTGGAGCTGAAAAAGGTCCCTGGTCAACAGTTACCAAAAAAACAGAGCCGGAGTCCCACAACTACAAAGAATATAGAAGTGGCTTTCTCACCATTTGGGCCTCACAGGAAACCACAGTCCCGCCTGACACCAGGGTTGCAGCCTGGTGGGACTCTGCCTCAGAAAATCCCATTAAGTTACGGCACTCGCCGATAGAAACTGTGAGAGTATTATTTCACAAACATATGTTCTTTTAAGTCACTAAGGTTGTGATCACATGTTCTATAGTAATAGCAAGCTAATATAGGACCCGGCATTCTTGGTGATATAGAATTGGCAGAAATGTAAGAAAGTCATTGAGAATCTGAGAATAGTAAAAACCTTAGAGAAAATACCTGATATAAAGCAAAACCAACAGTTTAATTCTATTACTTCCAATGGGGGGAGGAACAGAGGGAGACATAAAGAAGTTACTACCACAGATTTATGTTTATGAGTACAAAGGAAAAAAAAAAAACTCTCTAAAGGGCTCAGCTTTTGAAAAAATAGTTAAGTTGGGTTCAAAAAGAGGTCATGTGTAAGCATATTTCATAAACCTTTTAGAATAATGACTGAGGCTAGAACACAGGTGATCAGAATTTTGCAAAAAAATGCTAAGGAGGGAAAAATCTGTTTTGTATGGAAACAATGAGCAGGAAAGCATAGATCTGTGGTGGGTGGTCGTGTCTGCGGTAGAAAGACTGTGGGCTTTGTGCCAACCTGGCTTCAGTTTTTACTGTTTGTGTGACCTTGAGCAAGTAATGTTGAAATATGTATCAGAAAAAATAAAATTTCTTGAATATTTTATTTATCAGGATTTTCCATAGACTCTCTTAATATAGAAAGAGATTTATTATAAAGAATTGGCTCATGTGGGTACGAGGACGACAAGTTCTAATATTGTGGTCAGCAAACTGGAGAGTCAAGGAAGTCAATGTTGTACTGGGTTCTTGGGAAAGCCGTGATGCATTTTTGCATAGAAAACTATGTCCTGATTTTCCTGGTGACCTCAGATTTCCAGGGTAAGTGCAAAGACGTGGGAACTACATGAGCTGATGACATAGTTCCAGTCTGAAGGTGGGCAGCCTTCAGTCCCCCAAGAAGAGCTGGTATTTCAGTTAAAGCCCAAAGGCATGAAAAGAGCAATGTTCTAACTCAATGCCATCAAACAGAAAAAATCCCCTCTTTTTGGTGGGTAAATAAGCCTTTGTTCTATTTAGTCCTTCACTGAGGGAAGAAAATCTTCTTTACTAGTTCTATCAATTATAATGTTAGTCTTATCCACATATACTCTCACAGACATACCCACAATAATGTTTGGCCATATCTGGGTGCCCGGTGACCCAGTTAAGTTGATACATACAGTTAGCCATCTCAGAAATAAACACTTACTGATAGAAGCAACTTTTAGTCTACCTGTTCTTTAAAAACTTAATATGTTTCTTATCATAAAGAATGAAGCTACGCCTCCATTAAAATCAGCTCTTATTTTCCCTAGGTAGATAGTCATTTGAATTCCTTACTTTTCATCCTCTTTTATGCTTTAATGTTACCACATGATTAACTTCTAGCCAATAGACTGTGAACAGGAATGAATGCACCTCTTTCAAGCCAGCTCACCAAAACCTCCCATCTGTGACTTATCACACTCTTCTCCTGCCCAGTGTCCTCATGTATGATGTTAGGGAGCCAGACAGCCATATTTGGGAGCCAGATGGAGGACAACACTTTGGAATGTTATGTGAACAAGAAATATACTTTTCTCCTATCTGAACCATTACACATAGTGAGGCCTATTTGCTACAAGGTTCCAAAGAAATTATATGTTCCCCCTTTAATCCTGTGTAATTGTAGGATTAAGTTTTAAGCTAAAAATAATATAAGTAGCATATCCTTATTACATTTGAATTGTTCATCCTTTTTATTTTATTTTTTCAGTTTGCTATAGGGCATGTGTGCTCACTGGAGAGTGATAGGGAAGAGAGGGAGAGAAAGAGGGAAAGTGAGAAATCACTCTCCAGGGGAGATGGCCATGCTGTAATCCCCTCCCCTCCATTCTCCTCTTGGGATTTAGAGCATGCAGGCACACACTTCTGGTGTATTTTTCAAGCTTCTGGGTCTGGAACTTGAACTGTGCACCTGGCCATGTGGGATCCAGCCACCTTCACCTCTACACCACCTGCTGGCCCAGTTGCTTATCCTTTTTAAACCACAACTTTTTCAGTACTTGAACTCACTGAGTCACCCAAAAGTGTTGCCCACTCAAGATTCCGGAAAGAGCAGCTATTACAGAAGGAAGACCATTTGTGATGACCCTTGTCACTTCTGTATTCATCTACAATAATTTCCCTGGGATCAGTTACAAGTGATTAAGAAGATGCTAACTGAAAGTTTACCTTACTTATTAACTTTTGAGAAAATCTAAATCAGCTTCAAAGAACATTACTTAGTGTGCACAGGAAGACAGACACGAAATTTTGGAGAAAGTAAAAAGGATGAATAACTGAGTTGTAATTACTATTAGCTATTATGTTTCAGCTATTATAAAGATAGTGGAAAACCAAAACCTTATGAAACAATAAACATCTTAAGAATTATTTAAAAGAGTAAAATAAATATTGAATGATTACCTTGAGAAGGTAATTATGAGTATACATGCTGGGAAAAATTAGCAAAGCCATTCAATTATTTAATTTCATACATGCCTTAAAAACCTTTAAAATTGATGAGGTAGTCATCATTTCCCTATTGTAAAAAAAAAAAAGGCCTGTGTAATTTAGTCAATTATTAACATTACATATTGAATAAAACATTTCTTTAGAATACAATACCAAAATAAAATATTATATTTCAAAACAGATTTGAAAAGTATGTAGGAGTATAAAGGCAAAAATCTCTTAGGTGAATTTTATTAATGATGTCAACTGAATTTTTAAATTGCTTGGGAATGAGATAAACATCTCTATATCTTCAAATGTAATTTATGGACACACAGATACACATCATATAGCAAAAATTATATATGGTGTATTATATTGTATTATCAAACAATATTGGTTTGTAAAGTTAGTTAAGATTGGGATTATGTTCAGCTGTAAATTCTACCACAGAGGGACCAAAATTTATCTTTTTCACTAAATCAAAATTAGTGTACTCAGTATTTTTTTCTTTTCCCTTTCCTTTCCTTTTTTTCTTTCTTTCTATTTTTTTTTTTTTTTTGGTCATAGGGGTGTGCACTCACTGGAGAGGCAGACAGAGACAGTAAGAAGGAAAGTGAGAAATCATGCCCTGAGGAGATGGCTATGCCACAGTCCCTTCTCCTCTATTCTCCTCCTGGGATTTCAGGCATGCACACACATATGGTGCCCAGCATGACTTTCAAGTTGCCAGATCTAGGACTCAAACTGTGGTTGGCCATGTGGGAGTCCAGCACCTTGACTACCATGTCACCTGCTCGTCCCTGTCTATAGTATTTCAATCCAATAGCAATAAATAAGAAATCGCTCATAAAATATATATTATACATGTATATAAATCCTGCATACATATGGATTATTTACATAATAAATAGATAATACAAACACATGCATACAGATACCTAATAGGTGAAGCTAAAGATACAGGGTAGGTCAATAGAAGAGGAAAAAGTCAGTCATTGGAAATCAGTCTTGTAGGTTCAAAAATCAACTAATGTGAGTTTTAGACAGGGTCAGTGTAATAAAATTTCCTGAGAAGTGAAAAATAAGAATCTCCAGGATTAGGGGCTGAGTGAACACCAGCACAATGAATGAAAAAAAAAATAATGTGGACAAAAGAATAACATCGTGAGATTTTTTTTTTTTGAGAGATTTTTGCTATAGGGGGCATGCACTAACTGAAGAGACAGAGAGACAGAGAGAAAGTAAGAAATCATCCCCCAGGGGGGTAGCCATGCTGCAATCCCTTTTCTTCCATTCTCCTCTTGGGATTTTGGGCATGCTTATACACGCACCTGGTGTGAGTTTCAAGTCACCAGGACCAGGACTCAAACTGCAGTTGACCATGTGGAGGTCTGATGCCTTAACCACTATTCCATCTAATGGCCCCCCAGGTTTCTTCTTAAACGGTCTTGAAATTCTTAGAATAAGTCCTCTCAGTTCATGATGCTTGATTCTTTCAATATGTTTCTGAATTTGATTTACTAATATATAAAAGATTTAGGGATCTATATGCACACATGGATTAGCCTATGAATTTCTTTGTTTTCTGTAAGTTGTCTACAGGCACCACTCATGTGGCTTAGGTTATGATAGACATAGAAGATGCCCTCTGTTTAGGGTTCTGTAACAGTTTATGAAACGAAGATATTCTTTGCCCATCCCTTGATGATTTGGTTGCGGGATTCCACTCTTCTGAATCTGAAGTTTTTAGTGAAGGAATTACACTGCTACTTCTAACAGACATACAGAGAAATGAGCTTAGCTGAGAAAGAATGGTGAACCTGACCTCAGAGAGACAAAACTAAACAGATAAAAGTATAGCATTCATCAGGTTAACTCCATGGCCTGGTGATTAAGTCAGCCAGATCCCATGTGGCTAACTGCACAGTTCAAGTCCTGAAAATGGCAGCTTGAGAAACATGCTGGGTATATATTCTTGCATGTCCAAAATTTTGAAAGAAGAAAGAGGTGAAGGAGATGGAATTGCAGTGTGACCATTCTCCAGGTAAATGTTTTCTCCCCTCTCTCTGATGAGCACACATACCCTCTAGCAAACCAAATATATATATATATACACACACACATATATATATGTATATATATATAGGTGTCTCTCTTTCACTCTCTCTCAATATATATATATAAAATCCATGACTCCTTGTATGTAACAAGCTGTTTATTTTTTTAATCTTTAGTGCTAATTGCCCATGACTAAAATGTAAGCTCTTTATATTGAAATGTCTCAAGCACCAAGACCATATTAATACAATAAATGTTTGTGCATTCAATAAATAAATAAAGGAATAGAATACTTTTGTTTTGGATATGACAAGATTTTTTCTTAGGGAGATGTGAGAAAATTTAATTTAGTATAATAATGTGAATATCAGAATATTAATTAATATTACTACTCTTCACTTGAGGTTAAAAAAAAAAAAAAGCCAAAAAAGCAAAACTGAAAAACTGGTTCTTTTGAGTCCCAGAAAAAGTACACGAAGGATTTCATTTTCTTCTTCCAGGTTTATAACTTCACACTGTTCAAATACCAGACTGCTTTCTTATTAGAGCCTCTTTTGGAATCTGAATGGAAGTAGGAAGGAAGAGAAGATGAAATAATGCTCGAGTCTTGATTACAATTTACATGCTATTTTCAATATAATGTATGTTCAAGTCAGTGTGTGCTCCTATCAGAATATGCACTCAACTTCCTGAAAACATAACTGGAAGTTTCTGAAGAAAGCCCAATCTGGTGGCACAGTGTAGTCCAATGCCCGTAGGTGTTAGAGCTTATGTGAAAGACCGGGATTTGGTCCTGTGGTCAACTCATGTTACACACACCTTGTGCACTCACAGTCCTGTGATCCAAGTTGCCTGGGAAATGACTGGAGGAAGGATCACAGCATGAGAACCTGTTGAAGATGTTTGTATTTCTCTCTCTCTCATTAAAGAAAGAAACTTTTTTTAAAAAAAAGCTTCCAAGTAAGCTATGAACAATATTTTTCCAAATAAAGATTCAATTCAATAGTATAATAATCAGCTGGTAAACTTTCTTAAATCGGTCTTGTTATTATAATATACTTTTAACATAATTGGACACATTAAAGAGAGAACATAACTTGGTTTTTTTTTTTTTTAGAATTTAAGAGAAAAATCAAACTATCTTCATCTGTTACTTTAGTGATCCCACAAATTGTCTTACTCTTTCTTGCTCTGTTTCCTTTAGGGAGCCTGTTTCTTCTTTTGGAATAGACTCTGTTCCCTAATCCTCAAATGCTATTTCTTTTCTCTGTTTATTGGTACCACTCATAGTTCAAGCTTTACTTACTTTTGGAAGACCTTTCTATCACTGCTCTGCTTCCCCCAGCCCTTAAAGCCTTATTTTAGCAATGATTGTATTTATTGTAATCTTAACTGTTTCTATATCTTTCTTAGTAGATTCCATCAATGCAGGAAATTCACTATATAACAATTGACCTAGTAAACTCATCATAACTCTAAAATATAGTTCTAGTTAAGAAACATCTGCTAAAAAATGCAAATGTAAATAGCATATAATTATCCCAATGATCAACCCAGTCTGTAAATAAAAATCCTTCACCTGGGTCTCAAAATTTAGTACACAGGAGTTGAATTATTTTGACGTTGTTGTTGTAGAATTCATACAAATATAAATGGGGAGAAATAAGAGGAAGAAAGTAATAGGATACTTGGAGTAGCAGGGAAAATTGCTAAGCAATATGAAAGACTTAGCATTTCAAATAATGAATTATCCTCTTTATTATACGGAAGGAACAAATTATGTCAGAATACCCCTTCCAAATTTTCTTTCTTTTTTAAAAACTAGTTAGTAATCATTATTATTATTTTTAATTTAACCAGAGAGAGAGTGAGAAAGCCAGCTGCCAGGTCCAGGACTCAAATCACAATCTGCCATGTTAGAATCCAGAGCCCCTACCACTATGCCACCTGCTGGTCTCCCCAAATAGTCTTCCTTTTTCATTGATCTCTTCTATTTCCAAAATACTACAGAAGAACAGTAAGACAGGATTCCGTGTCTTGCTTTCCAAACACCAAAAAAGTTCATTGCTTTCCTTTTTCAGAAATCCCACTGTTGTCAATTGAGTAACAATTTTTAAAAAAATTAGAAATTACTTATTAAAGAAGACATTGGAAAGTTGAAGCACTTTAGTTCTCATTTTTCTCTTGAAAAAATATAATTTAGAGACCTGGTCTGGATGTTAATTTGCACTGCTATCAAACTTAATCTAATAAACCCTAGATAGTTCTCTTCCTTTTCTTTTTGCTTTTTATGACTGAGTTAATGTATTTTCCCTCATCTTTCATAGAAAAATCCTTAGGCTTAGGTTAATTAAAGAAAAAAAAAACTTGATCTAAATAAAGTAAATTTGTAGGGATGCTTACCCATCCTCTAAAAACTTTCTAAAGAACAACAACAACAAATTTCTAGATCCTAGGAAAAGATAGATTCCAGATACACAAAAATAGGAAATTGAGAACTAAGCTTTAGTTATAAATATATATCTATTGGTTTACAAGTTTACTCTAGGCAAACACTATCAAAGTTATTATTGGATGGTAGGAGCATGGGGTGGAGTCGCCCTTAGAAGAATGAGAGTGGCTATAAAAAGGAAGTAGAAAAACATATGCTTGCTCAAATCAGCACAATTCCAGAAGACGGGACTGACCAACAGGAGGAGAAAAGCAAGATGAATGATGTGAAGCTTGCTGTCTTGGGTGGGGAAGGAGCAGGCAAATCTGGTGAGTGGGGATGTTTTCTGTGACATTGTGTAGAGTAAACAGAGAGAGAAACACAATGACATGTTAAGTTTTATACACACACACATACGTGTGTGTGTGAATCTATAAAACATTCTCCTAATGGAATAATATACACACTATTTTTTCATTAAGAGTTTTAATTTTATGGAAAAGTAAGTATATATTTGTAGAATATTTAAATGGATGTAGCAAGATAACTATTGGAAATGTTCATTTGTATCTAGTTCTACTGAGGTTTAAAGTTTATATGAATAATGGAGAATCTGTCCATCACCACCTCCTCTACTTTTTTACTCCAATGCACCAGACTCCACATTTACTAGTGTCTTGAAAGGCTTCTGGCTCTGAGACAGACTGGACAAAGAAGTGTGGGGACGTGTGCATGGTGTGTTAGGTACAGCATCACTCTCAGTGAAAGAACTTTGGTATGGCTTAGCTTTGTGTATGCTCCATAACAGAGCAACTAGTGTTCCAAATGAAAGCCTTGTTTTGTTTTGTCTTCTTTTACTTGGCTTCGGTTTAAGATACATTTTGACAGTGGTAAGGGTGCCACCAAGAGAGTCACTTGAGACTCCAAACCTTCATGTTAACACCTGGCCAGATGTAGGGGCTGCAATGACATAAATTGAAACTAGAGGTCCTTCTGTTTCCTGGATTTTTAAGTTCCTATATCTTTAAAGAATTGGCAATGCTTGATACTGTCCTTGTCACTCAGTATGTGGTACCTTGGAGCCAGGTTTAATTTGGCAGAGAAAACAAACATATGTTATCTATATCTTACATTTAATAACTCTATTTCTGTTACAAAGGGTAGGTTGTCTTATGCATTTGCATTCATGAATTAATTGTGTAGTGATTTAAATGTGTAGTAGTACTCCAAGATCACTTTCTTTCTAGTGTTCTAATCATTATGTTTGTATGTGGAAATTCTGCAATTATTTAGATCAGAAAAGTCTTAAGGTCTTCATTAACACTTTGTAGTTTTTGAGCTGAAGATAAAACCTCATGTGCATAGCTAAATTATATGTACCTAAAATAAGACAGAACCTAAATCTAGCTTGTTTTGCAGCCCTTACTGTGAGGTTTCTTACCAAGCGATTCATTGGAGAATATGCTTCTAATTTTGGTAAGTCACTACTTTGAATTCTTTCACTTGAATTTTTTTTTTAAGTGGGATTTTTGCTATAGGGTGTATGCACTCTCCAGAGAGACAGAGAGAGAGAAAGAAAGTAAGAAATCACACCCTATGGGGATGGCTATGCTGCAATCCCTTCTCCATTCTTTTCTCGGGATCTTGGGCATGCACACACGTGTGCCGAGCATGAGTTTAAGTCTCTGGGTCCAGGACTCGAACTGTGGTCCGCTATGTGGGAGTTCAGTGACAGAACCATTACATCATCTGCTGGTTCCTTCGCCAAAAAGTTTTAATGTCATATTAAACTCCAATTAAGATCAGAAAACCATTTTGATGCAATCTGCCATTTTTATACTTATTAAGTAATTTATTCACAAATTTTGGTTTAAAATGCCAATGAATGTACTTGAATTCTAAGTCCACCAAATGTCATGGTAAGTGTGATGAAATAGAAAGTCAGTAGGTTTTAAAATCTAGAACTGGAAAAAGAGTAAAATTAAATTATCTCTCCAAACTATTACAGAATATGTAGGTGTGATTATTCCTTGTAAGCTATGAACATTTTGAAATTAAATTGATATCTGTTAAAAAAAAATAAGACAATAGGGAACCAGCAGTTAGCGTAATGGCTATGTCGCTGGATTCCCACGTAGTCGACCGCGGTTCATGTTCCGGACCCAGTGGCTTAAAACTCACGCCAGGCGTGTGTGCGTGCGTGCCCAAGATCCTGAGAGGAGAATGGAGGAGAAGGGATTGCGGCGTGACCATCCCCCCTGGGGGGTGATTTCTCGCTTTCTGTCTCTATGTCTCTCTCTGTCTGGCGAGCGCACGCGCCCTATACTGAAAACCTCTCAAAAAAAAAAAAAGACAATATTAAAAGCACAGGTAACTAAAATACAACACACTTATTTTTATTGTAAAACCATGTAAACTTACAGGAAATTATGCTTTGATTAAAGATCATCATTATCTAGGGTGTTTATATAAATTTCAGAGAAATTAGGAAACAGATGCAAAGCATTTTGATAGAATCTTAGGATCGTTTCACTAACTCTTCCATAAATTTATGTTATTTGAATCAGAATTAACATGATAGAGAATACTACAGCACAAAAAGTCAGAAATTTTGCCATCATGTTTTTTTCTTTTTTAATTTTATTTTTGAGAGTTTTGGGGATTTTTTGTTTGTTTGTTTTGCTGTAGTGCATGTATGCTTGCCAGAAATACAGAGAAAAGCGGAGAGACAGAAAGCGAGAGATCACTCCCCGGGGGGATGGATACACGACAATCTCTTCTCCTCTTGGGATCTTAGGCACACATGCACATGCGCCTGGTGCGAGTTTAAGCTGTCGAATCCGCGACTCCAACTGTGGTGGACTATCTGGGAGGCCAGCCACATAACCATTATACCATCTGTTGGTCCAGCCACAATGTTGAAAATACTTTTGGTTCAGCAATGTATCAATACAATGGTACTAATATCTTAGCTGATTGAAGGTATAATGATGAAGGAATAAGTGATTTTTTTCCTTTTTTAAAAAAATAAGAGTGATAGAATTACAGGAAATATGAGAATTAGGAGAAAGGGAAATGATTTTTTGTTCAATCTTATTTATTTAGAGTATGAGGAATTTATGATTAGCCTCAATGTTGAAAATACTTTTGGTTCAGCAATGTATCAATACAATGGTACTAATATCTTAGCTGATTGAAGGTATAATGATGAAGGAATAAGTGATTTTTTTCCTTTTTTAAAAAAATAAGAGTGATAGAATTACAGGAAATATGAGAATTAGGAGAAAGGGAAATGATTTTTTGTTCAATCTTATTTATTTAGAGTATGAGGAATTTATGATTTCAAGGGCATTTCCCCATGAAAAACAGATGAAAAATAAATCTCTAGCATTCATTCATGATGTAGTATTACTATTTTAGAAATAACTTTGAAGTATTATTCTGTGTTGTTCCTTACATGTATGCAGTATAGTACTTCAGTCCATGTGATGCTGTGAACACTTTACAGCAAGTACTGGAAGACTGAAAGAAGAAATATATGGAGTCAACAGGTGACGCGGTGGTTAAGGTGCTGGACTTCCATGTGGCCAACCACAGTTTGAGTTTTGCACCTGGTGCTTTGAAAGTCACACCACGCCTGTGTGCTCAAAATCTTCAAAGTGGAGCATAAGGGATTGTGGTGTGGCCATGATCCCTGGGAGGTGATTTCTCATTTTCACTCTCTCTTTCACTTTCAGGTGAGCACAGATGCCCTATTGGAAAAATCATTTAAAAAAAAGAAAGAAATATTTAAAAAGAGAAATTTCTTTCTTTCTTTTTTTTTTTTTTGAGAGGTTTTTGCTATAGGGTACATGCGTTCACCCGACAGACAGAGAGAGAGACAGAGAGACAGAAAGCGAGAAATCCTCCCCAGGGAGGATGGCCATGCTGCAAACCCTTCTCCTCCATTCTCCTCTTGGGATCTTGGGCACACACGCATATGCGCCCGGCGTGAGTTTAAGCCACTGGGTCCGGGACTTGAACCTCGGTCGACCACGTGGGAGTCCAGCAACATAGCCATTACACTAACTGCTAGTCCCAAAAAGAGAAATTTCTATTGTTTCATTTCTGAGGGCAACAACTTTAGTGAAAAAGGTTAATGAAACACATAAGTTAGGACTCAGGCGTGAGAACATGTTCCAGAACTAACCAAACATAAGTAAAACGGTGAAGTAGTAAAACTCAATGTTCTTTGAGGCTGACCCACATGAGGAGATTCCAGGTTTGCATCTGGAGACCTTTCTGAATATGCTGGGCATACATGTACCCATGATCTGGGCTGACCGAGCCTGAGGGTGAATTATGGAGTCAGGACCTTTTATGAGGACCCATCTCTCTCTTTACTGTCTCACTCATAGAAAAGAAAAAAAAAAAAACAATTGGAGGAACAGCTTATAGAAATAAATTACTTAATTTCATTCAAGGCATGAATTCAATTCATTTGACAAATATTTACTGAGCAGCTACTATGTCCCATATACTTCTCTAGGTGGAGACGCTATGGCAGTGAACAAAAAAGAAACTATCCAATCCTTCATGGTGTTTACAATCTGAAAGGATGTTTCAGTCAATTTAGAAAAAAATAATTAAATATAAGGGGCATCCTATAATGATAGCTGCTATGAAGAAAAATAAGAGGTAGCAGGGGAGTGTCACTAATATGGTATGTGGCCATTTAAAATAGAATAGTCAGGGTAGACCTTGCTGAGAAGGTGAAATTTGAACAGAGACATGGTAAAAACCAAGTCAGAAGATTATCTGAAGGATTACATTATAGGAAAAAGAAGAAAAAGATGAAGTTCTGAGGAAAAGACTAAACATTTGAAAAATAATATGGAGGGTAATATGAGAGGAGGGAAGAGAAATAAAAACTAGACACATCTAATGAGGTCACAGAAATAATGGGGTGCTTTAAAATTAGGGTCCTTCTTGCGCACTTTCAAGGCTTTAGTTTAGTCCAAGAGAGGTATTAGAGAGATTTGATCAGACAAGAGGCATAATCTGGCTATCAGGTTCACTTTGCTTCTGCATTGCATTTTACTCTAGGGGGTTAAGAGAGGAATGAGAGGACCAGCAGTTAGCAATAATGGCTATGTTGCTGGACTCCACTGTAGACAGCTGTTTGAGTCCCGGACCTGGTGGCTTAAAACTCACGCTGGGCACGTGTGCATGAGTGCCCAAGATCCTAAGAGGAGAATGGAGGAGAAGGGATTGCGGCGTGACTATCCCCCCTGGGGGGTGATTTCTCGCTTTCTGTCTCTATGTCTCTGTCTGTCTGTCTGGCGAGTGCACAAGCCCTATAGCAAAAACCTCTCCGCCCCCGACCCCACCCCCCCAAAAAAAGAGAGAGAGAGGAATGAAAGTAGAGAGATGAATTAGGAGGTTTGTAATAATCTATGAAAGAAATAACAGTGGCTTGGACTAGAGTGTTAGCAAAAGAGCTGGTAAGATGCAGGCTAATTAAAAATACATTTGGAAAATAAATTTAAAAGTTTTAATAAAGTAAATATGGAATGTAAGAGAAAGACAATTCAAGGACAAGGACAATCTTAAGACTTATGTATTTTTTTACAGTTCACTTTTCTTTTTTCTAGGAGTAAGAAAGAGAGAGACAGACAAAGAGAAAGAGATAGGAATCCCTGCCAGGTGCTCACGCCATGATCTGCCCTCAGTTTTAAGGATCTCCAGATCAGGACCACACGCGTGTCTGGCATGTTCAGGATCTCCAGATAGGATTGCGGACATTCCCACGAGGGTCAGCCTTACATAGAGTTGCATTACTAGTTGCATTACAATGTGGCACTGTCAAGCCCCTATCTTAACGGTTTTAACTAAAAACATTACAGTTATAATTATGCCATTTGAAAATGAAAAATTGTGTAATACACAGTCCTGGAAGGGAGATCAAGGATTCAGTTTAAGGTACATTAAAGTTGAGATGTCTATCAAGGACCTAAATAGAGATGTCCAATAGCAAGTAGTTGTCTCTTGAGTTCAGGGAAGAGGCTTTAGTTATAAATACGTTAGGTTCATCAGAAGTAAGTACTATCTATATAAAGTTGTTTTTTTTTTTTTTTTTGAAGAGGTTTTTCCTATAGGGCACTCACCAGAAAGACAGAGAGAGACAGAGAGACAGAAAGCGAGAAATAACCCCCTAGGGGGGATGGCCATGCCACAATCCCTTTTCCTCCATTCTCTTCTCAGGATCTTGAGCATGTACACACACGCACCCCGTGTGAGTTTAAGCCACTGGGTCTGGGATTTGAATCGCGGTCAACTACATGGGAGTCCAGTGACATAGCCATTACGCGATCTGCTGGTCCCAGTACTATATAAAGTCTTAAGATTGGACTAGATCAGCAAAGGCTTGTAGGTAGAACAGAGATCTATGAATGGGATCAATCTGTAGTATGGAAAGAATAAAAAGATGAAAATAGTGCTCACTTCAGAAGCCCACACATTAAAACTGAAATCTTCAAGATATTAGCATGGTCCTTGCACAAGGATGACATGCAAATTTGTGAAGTATTCCTCATTTTTCTTTAAAGTTTCCAACATAAAGAAATAATGGATGTTTGAAATGATAGATATGCTAATTACTTTGATCATAACACATTGTATGTTTGTACTGAAAAGAGTCACACCATATCAAATAGATATGCACAATTATTTTGTGTCAAGAATTATAATAAAATAATTCAAACATATTAAGAAATTTGAACATGAGGGCAAGCAGGTGGCATGGTGGTTAAGACACTGGACTCCCAAATGACTGGCCATGGTTCAAGTCCCAGACTCATTGACTTGAAACTCACACTGAGAGCATGTGCTTGTGTGCTCAAACTCTTAAGAGGAGAATGGAAGAGAAGGGATTATGACATGTTGTGGTGTGGCCATGTCTCCTGGGCGGTGATTTCTCACGTTGTCTCTCTCTATCTTTCTCTAGTGAGCACAGGTACCCTATGGTAAAACGTAAATAAAATAAAAATAAAAAAAATAAAATAAAAAGAAAGAAATTTGAACATCACACAAATACCAAACAAATGTGGAATAATGGGGGAAAAAAAAAAAAACCAGGAGAACATATTGCCTTGAGGACTACATGGAGAAAATATTTTTGTGAGGCAAGATTGACCAATTACATTACTGCTATTGACAGGGCACATAAGATCAAGATACAGAACTGACTCTAAGTTTAAAGGTATTCCAGGTAAAATAAAATTCAGTGTGTCTTTCAGATGTTAGGAATGATATAGTAAAGAGGAAAAATTCATGATGTAGAAGAGAAAGATAGAATTATTGAAGCCTTATCATTTAGTAGGTGAATAGAAATCATGACTACTTGAGAATGAAT
Source organism: Tupaia belangeri chinensis (assembly GCF_000334495.1). Classification (NCBI taxonomy): domain Eukaryota; kingdom Metazoa; phylum Chordata; class Mammalia; order Scandentia; family Tupaiidae; genus Tupaia; species Tupaia belangeri. Next base: position 590,307 of record NW_006204563.1, read on the forward strand.
GAATTGGCCTTCTAAAGAATACAGACATTCACGCATTGTAATAGAATGGAAGATAAACATATGAGCTCACAGGCATATAGGTGAATCAATTTAGTTGTGAGGCTCATTTATAAGAAATATATTTGAGTACATATAACAAATACATAATTTTGATCACTAGTAATACAAGCTACAAAACTAGTCCATTGAAATATGACTGGTTAAATTTCTCAGACCTTGATCCAGATATGAGTCCATTTTTTTTATTCTGGAGTTTTTCCATACTGACAAGAAATATATGTATTTTGCAGAATCTGTTTATAATAAACACTTGAGTTTGGAAGGAAGGCAATTGAATCTAGAAATATATGATCCTTGTTCCCAGGTAAGTATAAAACAAAATACTTTTATTTTTATTATTATTATTTTTTAAACTGCTGGTTTCAAGAAGATTGAATGAGGGTAAGTGAAACATTGGCAATGTTAAAATTAACCTCAATTTTAATTATTAAAATTTTCAGAGATTATTCTTAGTATCATAAATTACATAATCTGGATTTTCTGTAATTTTATGCCAGAAGTTATCATACCACAAATGTCTTTAAGATAGCAACATTAGGCTGTATTGGTAACATATTTCTATCAGGTCACAGTGTCACTGTCAGAATTAATAATTTAATGGCTTATTAACATACTTTAAACTTTCACTCAGTTGCATTTGTAACTAACCAGTTGTCAACAGAGCAGATGTAAGACAGATTTTTAATTAAAAAAATAGTTAAAATAGGCTTATATACATAAGAGAATGAATAGCCAGTGGTTCAAGATTTCTTCCCACTATGTTTTTCAAAATTCCAACAACTGGATAGGAAAAATTATTTTAGGTGAAATATACCTTATATATTTTTTAACTATGTCTTGTCAATAATTTTATATTTGAAGGACTTTATCTAGTATGGACAATAAATAAATATTTTACTTACTAACATACAAAGAAAATAATATCTCTTTCCAAAGAAAGTATTTGGATACTAATTCAAAAGACAATTAGTACGGCTTATCACATTTTCAGAATAAATGATGATAGCATTTTCTTATAGAATAGTTATAAAATGAAATAGATATAACTTTATTATAGCTTTTCTTTATACTTTAAATTATTTTTACTTAAGGTAAGAATGTAATAAAGCAAAAATTTAAAAAAAGAGAGAAACAAAGAAACTACATTTTAAAAATGACCAACATTTGGCTTAGTGAAGTTGTAGGTGAAATATGAATTAATCAATAAGGATTTGGATTTAAGGTATAAAATACAGGTGCCAGCAATTGATAAGGCAAGAAATTAACCCAAATCTCCACAAATAGGTGATTAGATTGAAAGAATGTGGCACATATACACCATGGAATAATACTTAGCTATAAAAAATGAGACCCTGACATTTATACAAAGTGGATTAATATATATTTATTGCTAAGTGAAGTAAATCAGACTATGAAAGAGATGCATTGTATGTCCCCACTAAATATATAACAAATTTCAGTGCTCTATGACAGAAACTGAAAGATCAGAAGGTGTAGCAGCAGGGAAGACTGTAGATACTAGAGACAGTATAGGAGGAGATGGATAATGGGAATGGGAGGGAGGGAATCAGGAGAAAACCATTTAATAGAAAGAGAAAAGTTATCTGTTGATGATAATGTATTTGGTAATATTTATGACTTGACTGATATGTTCTGTATTCATGCTGAGAAAAATCATTTTGCATGCTGTAAAGATGCAGAGTGATTACATGTAAAATAAAAATGCAAAATTAATAAATGTAAGAATTAAATAGAAAAAATATATATATAAATGTCAGAACCCAACACTTTCAATGCACTTGGTTTATTTTCAGCCACAGAAAGCAAAATTCTCCCTTACAAGTGAGCTTCACTGGGCAGATGGGTTTGTTATTGTCTATGACATCAGTGACAGGTCTTCATTTGCTTTTGCAAAAGCACTGATCTACAGAATTCGGGAACCACAAAGTAGTCATTGTAAAAGGTAAAATATTTTTCATTCTCCTTGCTTTTCTTTTTAGTAAATCATCATATAGCTGTAAGCATCATTAGGAAGAATTTAATACAGCCTTCCAATTACAAAATTTAACAGCCCTGAACAATTCACCTTCCCATTCCACAGGAGTTACACATGTAGTAAAAGGAAAAAGACGAGAATGCTTTATATCCCGGCTGACATAAACAGTTACTTGCCCTGAGTAAATGGCTATTTTACAAGACAGCTTCTATTGTTAACATGACACTCACTTGCAAAATAATGTTCCTCTGTATACAAGATAGTTCACTTTCCAACCTTTCCTTTTCATTCTCACAAAAATGTTAAAGATACTAAATAAATCCAGATTTATTATATTTGGCATCCTGTGAAATCCAATTCCTAGTTGTTGGGTTGTTCAATCTATCAAAGCAAAATAAGCTGAACAATCAAATATTTTACAAATTCTAGGTATAAGACTACATTTTCCTCCATTTCATCTCCTAAAATCAAGAACTGATCAACAATTTCCCATTATTAATTGTCTTGAAGCAATCCAATGTAAAAAGAAATAACTGTTTCTTAAACATTATTGCATTCCCAGCTAAAAGTTTCAGCATCTGAATTTCTAATTTTAGATTTTCTTGCTTTTTGATTCCTTTAGCTTTTGTCATTTAAAGTATTTATTTTTGTCCAACATGCTGTTATAAAGAATTCTTTGTTCTCTTAATCAGTTTTGCTGAAGTCTAAAATTACAATCTAACTGATAAATAAAAGACACAGTATTATTACTGACCATTTATATATGTGCTTTTTATGCCTACTTAATTAAATTAATTTATTTATTTAAATTGCTTTATTTATTTATTTAATTTGACCAGAGAGGGATAGAGAGAGAGAGAGAAGAAAGTGAGAAAGCAAGCTTCAAGATCTGGGAATCAAACAGTGGTCGGTCATGTGGGAGTTCAGCACCCATAACCACCATATCACCTGCTGGTTCCTTTATACCTATTTTAAATCCCCACAATCAAGAAAACACAAGATAATAATTGATAAAAAAGTATTTCCCTGGAGTTAGTTGGTGTGCATTCACGTTTACTTTTATATATCTTTGGTAAGTCACTAATCTTTAGAGCTCATTTTTTTCTCATTCTAAAACATATGGCAGTATGTTAGGAGGAAGGACGTGGTTTTACTAAGATATATCATAGTTCTGATGTTCTATAATCATACCTTTCTTTAGAATTCCATTGTTCCAAGCATTAAATACCCTATTTAAGCATGATAAAAGAAAAGAAATACAATTCTGGTACTCCTCCAAATCTAAATAACCACTCAAGAACACTTAAAAACATAATGAAGGAACAACAGATGGTGTAATGGTTACAGCGCTGGACTTCCACATAGTCAACTGTGGTTCTAGTCCCGGTACCAGTGGTTTGAAACTCATGCTTGGTGTGTGTGCCCAAGATCCTGACAGGAGAACGGAGGAGGAGGGATTGCTGTCTAGCCATCTCTCCTAGGGGGTGATTTCTTGCTTTCTGTCTCTAGTGAGGGCACGTGCCCTACAGCAAAACTCTCTCTCTCAAAAAAAAAAAAAATACTGAATGTGTAAAAAACTACATTTTATTTTTCAAGACAATCTTCCTAATTTATTGACTAAACAATTTTTAGAATACTTCTAGTTCCTAATCTATAGAAAAGCAAATACAACACTATGAAGCCAAATTGCACCTTATATTTATGGCTTACCTTTCAAAATGCCCTCTGTAACATTCATTCCTCATTTATTCTTTACAATAATTTTATGAACTAGACTGAAAATGATATTAATATCCCAAAAGTCACCAATTACAGTGTTCACCGTTTACTCCCACTGGCATGAAGAAGCTAAGTGAATGAAATCAATGTTTAGTAGAATCTGGGGACAATACGATTTAAAGACTATCTGTGTTTACCTGTATCTTTTCTATCATAAATAACTTGGCAGAGTTCCATATGATTAAAAGCTGGTGGTTGTACTATAGTCTTCAAATCGAATTCAATTTTCATATTGTTTTAATATAATCAAGGAAAATATATTGATATTTGCAGAAGATAGTTTATTTAAAAAAAAACAAATATTCTCATTAAACAGAAACCTTGTATGAGGTTATAAGACTGCGAAATTTTTTCTAGAGTATGTAATAATGGATACTAACAAAGCCAAAAACAGCAATATTGAATAATATTTTTCTTTAGGAAAATAATATCTAAGTTGATTACTACCATTATGGTAACTATAAGAGACGTTTATCAGTCTTTCCCTTGCAGTTGACAAAGAGCATGGCAAACATAAATTAGTAAGTATCTTCCATTGCTTCGAACTGTAATAGATATTTTTATATATACTGCATCATTTAGTCTTTATAAGAAATCTTTGTGAAGAGGACTATTTTACTATTTTTTTCATAAAAGAAAAATGAAAGTGAGAAAGTTACTCATTATACCTGGTTAGTAAACAGAGCCAGAACTCAGGAATAGGTTTCTGTTACTTCAGATCCTATGTTTTAAAATGCTTCTGGCTTCTGTGTCCTTTAGCACGTTCTAAGTAAAATTATTTTTGCCAGTAATTGAGGACATGTATGTCTTATATATATGTTCATGTCAGGATATACACATGACCATAAATAAACACATAAAACCTTTCTCTCTCTCTCTCTCTTTCTCTCTCTCCCTCTCTCTCTCCCTGTGTCTCTCTGTCTCTCTCTCTATACACACACACATTTATAAAACTATGGATATAAAATTGCCTGTCTAAAAAAATAAAGGTTGTTAAAACAATCTTGCCAAAAAAATCATGTACCTGTGTTTCAGAGCTATGGAATCAGCAGTGTCTTTGGTTGGCAACAAGCAAGATCTCTGTCATGTGCGAGAGGTTGGCTGGGAAGAAGGCCACAAGCTGGCCATGGAGTACCGGTGCCAGTTCTGTGAACTGTCGGCAGCAGAGCAGTCTCTGGAGGTAGAAATGATGTTTATCAGAATTATCAAGGACATCTTGACAAACTTCAAACTCAAAGAAAAGAGAAGACCCAGTGGATCTAAATCAATGGCCAAACTGATCAATAATGTATTTGGAAAGAGAAGGAAGTCTGTTTAGTAGACATGTGACCCTAAGGGATTTATGTATCAGAGAGTTTCAAACATTCACACTGATAATTAAATTTACCCTTTATATGCAATTTAAAAACAATTCATTGGAGGTATGAAATGATTGAACATGAATCACAGCTGCATTTTCAGATATACAGTTTGCCTTTTTTGACTATTTCCTGTTCACTGTTCCACATATAACCTTTCATTTATTGCACAAAATAACACTCACTATATTCTACTGCTATCCAGTTTATCTAGCCAAATAAACTCTGTTTCTGTAATTTTACTAAACTACCATTCCATATTCTAAAGTTTATCTTTGTTTTATATAGTAAATTTGAATAAAACATGTTTAGACAGCACATTATAGGGCTAAATGTATCCATTTATGGAAGTTCTTGATCTACTTGGTAGAAATACATGAACATATTTTTAAATTTAATTTAATTTTTTTTCAGAGGTTTTTGTCTTAGGGCTTATGTGCTCACCAGAGAGAGAGAAAGACAGATGCAGTTAGAAGGGAAGTGAGAAATCACCCACCCAGGGGGTATGGCCTGATGGGGGGGGGGCCTTCTCCTCTATTTTCCTTCTGGGATCTTGTACAAGCACACACATGCTCCTGGCGTGATTTTCCAGCCCCAGGTCCAGGATTCAAACCATGGTCAGCCATGGGGAGGTCCAGCTACATATCCACTATGCCATCTGTTAGTCCCACATAAACTTATTTTTTTTAAAGTTTTTATAGTAATCCAGGGAGTTATGTGATACTAGGCATATTTAATGTACAATATAACTTAGGCTTTGTTATGATTTAGATAATGGTTTATCCCCTAACATTTCATGTTTTAGATTTAGTCCTCAGTAAAATGGTGTAGGGAGGTGGTGAGATCTTTAAGAAAAAGGATAAAAAGTACTTGAAGAATGTATAATCTTTAAGAACAGAATCCTAGCAGGCAGTGTTTGGATCACGGAGGCATCATCTTTATGAATGGACTAATGTTAACTCACTAGCTGCACTGTGTTCTAGCTCTCATGAGAAGGGGCTAGTCCTCATGAAAAAAAGGAAGATGGTGGACCAGCAGGTGGTATGTGGTTGAAGTGCTAGACTCCCACATGACTGACCATGGTTTGAGCCCCAGACCCAGAAGTTCACGTCAAGTCTGTGTGCATGCTTGCCCAAAATCCCAAGAGGAGAATGGAGGAAAAGAAATTGTGACATGGACATCCTCCTTAGGGGTGATTTCTCACCTTCCCTCCCTCTGTTTCTCTCCAGTGAATGCACACATCCTACAGATAAAAACAGAAAAGAACATGGCTGTCCCCAGGTTTCTTTCTTTCTATACGCCCACTATCCACTCTGCTGCTGTTGGACATGTTGTGACATAAATTCAGAGGCCAGATGCCTGCTGAGTCCCTTTGGAATTTATTGCCATCAGAATCATAAGCTAAATAAACTCCTATTCTTTACAAATCACTCAAGTCTCAGTTATTTGTTAACAATATATATGAAATTAAATTCTTTGCCCATACATTTGTATCTTTCAGTTTGTCTGATGATGAACAAGTCTTCCTTTTCTTGTCACATGCTGTTAATGAGGGCAATTTTCACTAAGAATTTAATGTATGCAGTTAAATACTTTTTAGGTCAGAAGAATAGTCTATTTTAGTAATTTACAAATTCACACATTGCAAGCAAAGAAAAAGAATAAAAACTACTTGAAAAATGTATAATCTTTAAGGCACTGTTGCCATGGAAGAAATATTTTTTATTAGATACAGACATTTTGGACCTACACAGATTAGTCTGATCAGTATTTTCTACTAAAGACTACACTCTCCTCCTGAATCTCAGGACGACTCTGCTATCCTGGCTAGATTTTGCCACTTGCTCTATTTCAAGTTGAGAGCATAGACTTAACTTTGGAAAAATTGTTGATAATTAAGGCTAGGTCTCAGACAAGTTAAATTGTGATCTTGGACCAGTAAAGGCGTGCGCACACTCACACACACACACACACTCACACACACACACACATACACACACACGTACACACACATGATTAATATGTACTGCCAAGAACCTGGAAGAAGATTTTGAGTAGAGGGTTGTAGACAGAAGTAAAGGAAGGGTGATACAGTACATTTGGCTGAACAGGAGTGAATTCATTGACATGAGATCAATCACCTTTAGTCATAAACTCAACACTTTATAAGTGAGCGACAACTCCAGTTGATCTAAATATAATGTTCTTTAGATCTCTGACTTTGATTATATTCTAAATAAAAGTAGGGGGGAAATAGAATGATGTGGTAGTATATGGAAGAGTCTCGGCATGTTCATAAAGGTAGAGGAAGAGTGGAGGCTAGAATTTATAAAGTAGATTGGATCTAAGAGCTCACCATCTGTCTTAGCTCCCTGGGTGAATTCATGGGAACTTCTTTTTCTGAGAAAGTGAAGTGCACTGCTGAGGGGGCACAGACAACTTTGAGCAGTTTATAGTGACTGTGCTCTGTGGGTCTGGCTTTCTACATCAATGGATACTGCCACCAAACTGTGCTCCCCAAAATCAATGCTGCTAATAGAATCCCAGAACAGCAATATCTGAATGGCAGCATTTAATCTGCTGCCTTTTTATTCATCCACCCAACTCCCAAAGAAATAGTGCCAAATCCAGAGTGAAGTCTCCATTTCTGGTTGGTTGGATACGTAGAAGTGGTATGCTCACTTAGGCCTACTGAGGGAAGGTCCATTATGGGGTCCTATGCATTGCCTCTATCTCTGCCTCCATGGCTATTGTTACTGTGAAGCACAGAGGTGGCCAAGAAAATAGGCACATTGATTTCTGTTGTCTTGGTCACACTATCCATTGGCTGTAAAGTTACTTCTCTTTGTGGATGCTCTCTAAAGGGCATTAGCATGACATACAAAGATCTATAGATAATAGACCTTGGAGAAATCCACTTGTATCTCTTTTCTTCATACCTTGTTATGCATTTTTCAGTCTTAATTATCTACTAATTTGCCAGGCTATTAATCACTGCCTAGAAATCAGTGTACTGCATGCCACCTTTTCCTACAAAGTAGACAATAAAATGTACTTCTTGTAGTTGTGCCAATTGTATAATTATGCTCAACTAATGAACTTTATGGTTTCCTCTGCATAGCATTATAAGAGACACAGTTCTTTTTTGGCTACCACTAATATATTAAGTATAGAAAGCTTCCTGTGAATTAGGAAAACTCATAGAAATAACACTTTCCAGTAAAGTTGTCTAGAAAATTCAATAATGCACTTTTCTTTGAACTATATCTACAGATTTTACTACTCTTATTATTATTTTTAGAGAGAGATTTTGCTATAGGGGACATCGTTTTGCCAGAGAGACAGAGACAGAAAGTAATAAATCATTCCCTGGAGTGGTGATGACCATGCCACAATCCCTTCTCTTCCATTCTTCTCTCAGGATTTTGGGCACACATGCATACACACCTGGCATGAGTCTTAAGTCGCCAGGTCCAGGACTTGAATCACATTAGACATGGGAGTCCAACCATAACCATTATGCCATCTGCTAGTCCCAAGATTTTACTACCCTTTTATAGTTTTGATATTGACTCTCTCTCTTTCTCTGTGTATATGTGTGTGTGTGTGTCTGTGTGTGTCAATGTAAGAAGTTATACTTTAGTTTTGACTTTGTTTTGGTCTTAATACTTTGCTAGATAGACTCCTTTTTTAGAGATTATTTAGAATTATTTTCTAGCTGAAGAAATATTATTTGGGGGTGATTTTTCATTAAAAGCAATATATTCCTGTTACATGTAATAATTACAATGTTAAACTATATTCAAATTTATTAAAGAATGATTTAATTTAATTTAATTTATTTATTTATTCATTCATTTATTTTAATTTGACCAGAGAGGGACAGAGTGAGAGAGAGAAAGAGGAAAAGAGAGAAAGCAAGCCGCCAGGTCTGGGATTCAAACCACAGTCAGCCATGTGGGAGTCCAGCGCTCTTGATCACTATGCACCATGCCACCTGACAGCTCTAGGAGTGGTACAAATTCTTTTTTTAAAAAAAGAATTATTTAATTTAATTTAAATTATTTATTTCCCTATTTTTAATTTGACCGGGGAGAGATAGATAGAGAGAGTAAGAAAGCAAGCTTCCAGGTCTAGGACATGAACCATGGACAGCCATGTGAGAGTCTAGAGCCCTTAACCACCATACCACCTGCTAGCCCATGGCACAAATTCTTTAATAGTTTAATCCATGCATGTGTATCTGCATTAAACCACATTAGACATGGGAGTCCAACCATAACCATTATGCCATCTGCTAGTCCCAAGATTTTACTACCCTTTTATAGTTTTGATATTGACTCTCTCTCTTTCTCTGTGTATATGTGTGTGTGTGTCTGTGTGTGTCAATGTAAGAAGTTATACTTTCGTTTTGACTTTGTTTTGGTCTTAATACTTTGCTAGATAGACTCCTTTTTTAGAGATTATTTAGAATTATTTTCTAGCTGAAGAAATATTATTTGGGGGTGATTTTTCATTAAAAGCAATATATTCCTGTTACATGTAATAATTACAATGTTAAACTATATTCAAATTTATTAAAGAATGATTTAATTTAATTTAATTTATTTATTTATTCATTCATTTATTTTAATTTGACCAGAGAGGGACAGAGTGAGAGAGAGAAAGAGGAAAAGAGAGAAAGCAAGCCGCCAGGTCTGGGATTCAAACCACAGTCAGCCATGTGGGAGTCCAGCGCTCTTGATCACTATGCACCATGCCACCTGACAGCTCTAGGAGTGGTACAAATTCTTTTTTTAAAAAAAGAATTATTTAATTTAATTTAAATTATTTATTTCCCTATTTTTAATTTGACCGGGGAGAGATAGATAGAGAGAGTAAGAAAGCAAGCTTCCAGGTCTAGGACATGAACCATGGACAGCCATGTGAGAGTCTAGAGCCCTTAACCACCATACCACCTGCTAGCCCATGGCACAAATTCTTTAATAGTTTAATCCATGCATGTGTATCTGCAATGAGTCAGACTTCAGAATTTTTCTTTTATCGATGCTATTTATATTTTTCTTTTTTTTTTTTTTTGGAGAGATTTTCACTGTAGGGTGCGTGCGCTCGCCAGACAGAGAGAGACATAGAGACAGAAAGCGAGAAATCACCCCCCAGGGGGGATGGTCACGCCGCAATCCCTTCTCCTTCATTCTCCTCTCTGGATCTTGGGCATGCACGCACACGCGCCCGGTGTGAGTTTTAAGCCACCGGGTCCGGGACACGAACCGCGGTCGACTACGTGGGAGTCCAGCGACATAGCCATTACGCTAACTGCTGGTTCCCTATTTTCTTATATTTTAAATTATTATACTCTGACACAATGATAATACTCTTTGTTATGAGCCTATGAAACACGATAATAAGAACAAGAATTCATATTTTAAGGATTTTCTTTCTTTTGGCAAAGTAACTTTAGAAATGAGTAGTTGATTGTTTTTCAGAATGGTATCTTAAAACTATTTGGTTAGTTCCTACATGACAGAGTACCATTTAAAAACATATACACACTTTTCTTTTGATAGTTCTTTCATTGTAAGGTTGATTCCAGTTCTCCTTTTTTGATTATGGATCAGTCATATTCACTCTATTTTAATAAACAAAATGAAAAAGAAGTAATATGTATGACATAGAATGGAAGTTAGGACAAAAGAGCAAAAGAGATTCACTATCTACTTCTCTTTCTCTAGGGACTTCACCATATATATATATATATATATACCTTTTTTTTTGAGAGTTTTTGCTATAGGGTGCTTGTGCTTGCCAGAAAGACAGAGAGAGATGGAGAGACAAAAAGCAAGAAATCATCCCCCAGGGGGAATGGCTATACTGCAATCCCTTCTCCTCCATTCTCTGTGCCCGGCGGCAGTTTAAGCCACCGGGTCTGGGACTCAAACTGCAGTGGACTACATGAGAGTCCAGTGACATAGCCATTACACCAACTGCTGGTCCCACTGGGACTTCACTTTAAGAACTGAGTTGACATGTATGAATCTGGCTGGCCCTGAAGGCACTAGCTGGAGCTATCATACAGAGTGAGTGACTACACAGCCGTACTTGACAAAGGAGTGAATTTTCAGAAGATTCTGACCTCTGACCTTGGAGCTACCCTAGCTCATATCAAGTGGAGCAGAGATAAATTATCACCTCCAAATCCTGCCTCAATTATAGATGATCATTTAATAAATACCATTCTGAGATTGCTGCTGGGCAGTAGAGAATCCAAACAGATAATTTATTAAAACCCTCAATACTCAGTCAATAGAAAATCTTTGGCTTTCTTACTGGAGAAAAACAAGAATCAAGGATTCTTTAAATTCAAAATTGTCTAAAACATGACATTGTCTAATATCAGTTTTCTTGTGGATATCACTCACTTCTAAAGCAACTTTTTAAACTGAAAAATAATGTATTGCATTTTTCCAAAGAGATCAAAAAGCACATCTACCTACAGAGAAACAAATACATCAATATTAGGCCCCAGCATGTTGTAGGTTGAGGCTAGCAAGTGTGTCTATAAATCTCAGTGATAGTTAAGCTATATCACTAGGCTGGGAATTGCCTATGCTGCTTCTAGTAAAAAAAGGATGCTGTCATTCACTTTGGATGAGCTTCAATGAGATAACACATAATGCGGGGCAACAGCTGAGGAAGGGAATGCCAAAGAGGAGGGGCCTTTAAAGTGGGCTTGATTTAATACAAGGCATGCACTATTAATAAAGAGGTTGAATGATACCTGTATGTTTTATAGGTTTATAAATTGGCTGTAGTAAAATATTTTACATCTTAGATCACTAGGTATTGTTTCAGCTTATTATGGGAGATATCTATCTAGAGTTGACTGAATTGTATTAATCTGAACCTAGTTTAATGATGCCTTAACATTTTTATGGGGAAATTTAATGTTTGCAATATCCATGTTCCTTATTTGAAAGCGTGACTTATAGGTTTCTCATCTTCCTTAAATTATAAAATCCTTCAGCTAATAAAGGAAAATGATTATAGTTTGCAAAAAAGGCAAAGTCATTTAACAATCCATATAACTGTCTATTGTAGGACTTTGCATAATAATTGTAATTTAGCTATTAGGGATTCTAAAGGCAGTTATCAGTCATACTCTACAATTCTAGGGGAATCAGGCAAAGCCCAAATTATTTAAAGTATTTTAAATTCACAAAGAAAAAAAGGCACATCATAAATTTGAAATACACTTTATGGCCACATGATATTATTTCATAGCAAAGAAGAAGTTCATCATAATTTTTAAATATATAAACCACCAAACAGATTATTTTTCTTCCTTTTGAAAATAGACATATAACACAAGTTTATTTTTAATAGTGAAAAAACAAGTCACTCTAAGAAGGGAATCCACATATATATTGGGGCAATGGGGAATTTGACCAGCATTTTAGTAATCCTGGAATAACTAAAGAATAAAGAAATAAAGGGAAAAAACCAAAAAGAAATCAAAGAGTAGTCATGAAGTCACTTGATATCACTTGAAATTATAACCATGTTGCCTGTAGGGTTCTGAAACCATTTTATAGCACTCAAGGTAAGTATTTAACAAGTAGATACATGAAAACTTTTTAAAACCCTTATGTAAAATAGAATGCTTTTTTTTCAGTTATAGATTTATTCTTAAGGTAATAAAATATTTAGGTTTGTAAAACTTGAGGGTTAAAATTCTTGGGTTGAGTTGGGGGTTGAATTTTAATTCCTCCATACAATGTTATAGGAATTAAATATATATATATTTATATATTAAAAACATATCTTATAAATATATTTATTTTTGTATAATGTACATATTATAACTATATAATACACACACACATACACATACAAACATCATTTGGTTACTTTGATCAGAAGACTTACAGGCTATAAGTAAAAAAGTCTATATTTCACTCATATTGCTACTGTTCACAATATATAGCACATTAACTCGCTCAGTATAAGATTTCAATTTGTGGAAAAGCAGATTAAAATACAAATTATTTATTTATTTACTTTAGATTTTTGCCAGAAAGAATGTGTGCTTGTTAAAGACAGAGGGAGATGGGGAGAGGGGGGCGTGAGAACTCACCCCCCACCCTTCCCCAAGGAGGATGGCCATGCCACAATTCCTTCTCTTTCACTCTTCTCTCAGGTTTTTGGCACACATACACATGTGCCTGGCATACTTTTCAAGTCAGCAGGTATAGGACTTGAACCATAGTGTTGGTCATGTGGATCCAGTGCCTTAACCACCATGCCACCTGCTGGCCCCAGTTTAAGTTTCTTGTGATGCAAAAACAAAACAAACAACAACTAAATTTAAGTCCAAGCACAGGTTTTTTTTTTTTTTTTTATGGCATGCATTTTTGGTGAATGTTTTGAAGTCCCTCTCATAATTTTAAAATTGTGGGATTTGATTATTATAAATTAATATTTTTTAAAGAATTATTTAATTTCATTCAACCATTCATTTATTTTTAATTATATATAGAGAGATACACACAAAGAGAGAGTGAGGAAGTGAGAAAGCAAGCCACCAGGTCTGGGACTTGAACCATGTTCAGCCACGCAGGAGTGTCCAGTGCCCTAACCCTTAAACTCCATGCCATCTGCTGGTCCCAATATTTTCAATATACACTTTTATTGAGGTTAAATATTTACAGAGTATCACAAACATGTATATATGTTTGTGTGTGTATATTCTCAGATTAAATAGTGTCATAAATATATATAATGGCATACACATTTCTATATGTCACTGTTTAATCTGAGAATAACTCATTTTCTCAGAAAGGATAAAAAGTATCAAGTGAGTTAAAGGCAGAGGAAGAATGGGGATAACAAAATAAATTAAGAAAAGAGAATGAACAGATGTGAAAAATATTGCATTCAAAATTATAAAGTTGGAAAATGATAAATTTCTGGATGGATCCCTTTAGAAGAGAAATAAAGGTATTATTATAACATGGAGAATGAATATATATATAATATTATATTACATATTTTATATTATATTATATATATATGTACATATAATATATCACTATATAAATGTATATATGTACATATATGTATACACACACACACACACACACACACACACATATATATAAAATATTGTAGCAATCGATTTGGGTTACAAATCATGAGTATAGTTTAGTACTTTAGCATGACTGCTAAACAAGTGGACATAATTCAAAAATGAGATTGAGTCAAAAGCTCAAAGGGAAGGGAAATATAATTGAGATCCTGACAATGTTCCCATTGTTCTCAGCAAATATCAGAATATGAAGAAGAATCAGTGATATCTATGAATATTTAAAAATTAAAAATGAATGAGAGATTTACACATGGAAGATTTTGTACCAAAAGAAAAAATATCTGATAAAACCACCTCAAAAGTAGAAATTGTATCTATTACAGACCAGATGAAATGGGCTTATTTTGTGACTTATGAAATTCAGACTTAAGAAAAAAGTCCTGGAAGTAAGGACTACTGAGGAGTGAAGTGAAATTGAGGATGGCTGTGGACTCCTTTTACTGATCACAGGGTGAGTGGATGGGGAGATGTAGAGATGGGTTAGAGAATACCTCAGACTCTGTAATGCTTTGGGTTTCTTATTCTATAATGCTGAAAAACACACAACTGAGAGACTATAAAATGGGAAAATTCTTTTTTGGAAATCTTATTTCTTCTATTACATTTTTTTCATTTTTAAAAATAAATATAACTGGGGGCCTGCAGTTAGCATAATGGCTATGTTGCTGGAATCCCATGTAGTCAATCGCGGTTTGCATCCCAGACCTGGTGGCTTAAAAAAAAAAAAAACACCTCATGCCAGGCGCAGGAGAATGAAGGAGAAGGGATTGCTGTGTGGCCATCCCCTCTGGGGTGTGTGTGTGTGTGTGTGTGTGTGATTTCTCACTTTCTGTCTCTGTATCTCTCTGTCTGTCTAGCGAGTGCACGTGCCCTATAGCAAAAACCTCTCAAATAAATAAATAAATCTGGAACCAGGAGATGACATAATGGTTACGTTACTGGATTCCCACATAGTGAACTGCAGTTCGAGTCCCAGACCTGGTGGCTTAAAACTCATGCAAGGCACACGTGCATGAATGCCCAAAAATCCCAAAAGGAGACAGGAGGAGAAGGGACTGATTGCTGGGGGGCCATCTCCCCTGGGGGGTGACTTCTCACTTTCCCTCTCTCTTTCTTCTCTCTTTCC
>NW_006204563.1:606164-607750 GCF_000334495.1 Tupaia belangeri chinensis
ATATATAAAATATTGTAGCAATCGATTTGGGATACAAATCATGAGTATAGTTTAGTACTTTAGCATGACTGCTAAACAAGTGGACATAATTCAAAAATGAGATTGAGTCAAAAGCTCAAAGGGAAGGGAAATATAATTGAGATCCTGACAATGTTCCCATTGTTCTCAGCAAATATCAGAATATGAAGAAGAATCAGTGATATCTATGAATATTTAAAAATTAAAAATGAATGAGAGATTTACACATGGAAGATTTTGTACCAAAAGAAAAAATATCTGATAAAACCACCTCAAAAGTAGAAATTGTATCTATTACAGACCAGATGAAATGGGCTTATTTTGTGACTTATGAAATTCAGACTTAAGAAAAAAGTCCTGGAAGTAAGGACTACTGAGGAGTGAAGTGAAATTGAGGATGGCTGTTTCCTCCTTTTACTGATCACAGGGTGAGTGGATGGGGAGATGTAGAGATGGGTTAGAGAATACCTCAGACTCTGTAATGCTTTGGGTTTCTTATTCTATAATGCTGAAAAACACACAACTGAGAGACTATAAAATGGGAAAATTCTTTTTTGGAAATCTTATTTCTTCTATTACATTTTTTTCATTTTTAAAAATAAATATAACTGGGGGCCTGCAGTTAGCATAATGGCTATGTTGCTGGACTCCCATGTAGTCAATCGCGGTTTGCATCCCAGACCTGGTGGCTTAAAAAAAAAAAAAACACCTCATGCCAGGCGCAGGAGAATGAAGGAGAAGGGATTGCTGTGTGGCCATCCCCTCTGGGGTGTGTGTGTGTGTGTGTGTGATTTCTCACTTTCTGTCTCTGTATCTCTCTGTCTGTCTAGCGAGTGCACGTGCCCTATAGCAAAAACCTCTCAAATAAATAAATAAATCTGGAACCAGGAGATGACATAATGGTTACGTTACTGGATTCCCACATAGTGAACTGCAGTTCGAGTCCCAGACCTGGTGGCTTAAAACTCATGCAAGGCACACGTGCATGAATGCCCAAAAATCCCAAAAGGAGACAGGAGGAGAAGGAAATAAATAAATAGAACTTGATATTTAGTATTCTAAAAAGTCAGGAATAGGTACTGCTTGTTTATTTTTCCCCCTTTGAGTAACACCTAATGCTATGTTAGTCATTGGTAGAGGACCTTCAGGAAATATTGCTGATAAAAAATGATAAACAAAAGTAGAATCTTTGATCACTTATGTTTTTTTAAATTTAATATAGTCAAATCAAGTAAATTCCTCCTCTAAAGAAAATATAAATCAACATGGCTTTTATGAATTTATTTTACCTTTGTATACCCAATAATAACTGATTTATATTTAAAAACTTACTATTAGACGTATATTGGCTTTTTTTTTTTTAATCATTGGAGGCTTAATTTGAGACCCTGATTAGTTAGCAGGGCTGAATATTATTTTAAAATCTGAATAATGACAATTTATAACAGCAATAAAAATTCAGATAACACAAGCGCTGTGGCAGAAATTGTGTTTCACTAACTCTATTGAGTTGAAATGAATAATATCAAAAGTGATGTTTGTGCTTCCTTCTGGACACAAGAGAAACA
>NW_006204563.1:607766-623436 GCF_000334495.1 Tupaia belangeri chinensis
TGGTGCTTAAGGTGCTGGACTTCCACATGCAGTCTGAGTTCTGAACCCAGCGACTTAGCATCACAAGGGCCTGTGTGTGAGTGTGTGCCCAAAACCAGAGCAGAGAATGGAGAAGGGATTGCTGTGAGCCTGTGTGTGAGTGTGTGCCCAAAATCCAGAGCAGAGAATGGAGAAGGGATTGCTGTGGGGCCATCATTCCTGAAGGGAGACTGGTCACTTTCTCCCGCTCTTCTCTCTTTGGTGAGTGAATGTACCCTTCGGCAAAAACTTAAAAAGAAAAAAAAAAAAAGAAAGAAAAAGAAAAAAATGAGATGTACACTTCATCTGGTATCAGTTCACGGCTATATTTTATCTCATTAAAAAAAATTCTTTCATGAGCAAAAGAGAGAGAACGAGAGAAAGAGTGACATAGAAACGGCATCCTAATCAGGAATGTGATGCTGCAAATCCTCTCGGTCTCAGTCAACCCCAGAACGTGGGCACACACTTAATATGTTCAGAGAGGTCTCCAGACACAAACCTTAAATCCTCCCACATGGGTCAGCCTTGCAGAGCATTGTTTTCCCGTTGCGCTATTGCCAGGCCCTATTTACCACATTCTGAAATGCCAGCTTGAGCACAAGCACTGTACAACCATAAAACTGGCCATCTTCCCCTCTTCAACATAACAATGTTTTCTGAAATAGCTTTCTTCCTTATCCCCAACCAGTCAGGACCCACTGCAATACCAACCATCTAGCTTCAAACATTCTCAGCTAGAGGAACAAGCAAAGTGGTATTAGCAAACTGGGTGTTAGCCCGCATAGTACTCATGGGTAAAGGTAAACACAGATCATGTAGGCATTCAGTTGCTGGAAAATTGGAGCCCAGGCTCAGAAATCTGTGACTTAGAATTACTCATGTATAGTGTTTGTTTTAAAGGAGGAAAAAAATGTGTTTTTTTTTTTTTTTTTTTTTTTTTCATGACAAGTCTTTTCTTTCCTGTAATGAGAGGAAGACAATTTGGTAAAAGCATCTCACCTCAGTAACATCTAGCCAAACTAAATCAATTCTCATTGTTTATAGAAATTATACTGAAGTGTGGCCTATAGCTAGTGGATAAGAGAGCCAGATTCCATGGGGCTGATCGCGGTTCAAATCTCAGCACCCACAGCTTGGAAAACATACTGGATGTGTGTGAGTGGGTGTCCCAGATCCTGACTGGGTAGACAAATGGACAAGGTATTATGGCATGACCATGCCCCATTGGGGAATGATTTCTAACCCTCACCCCCCACCCCTGCCAGCTCACATACTCTCTGGCAAATTAGAAAAAAGAAAAGAAAAGAAAAGAAATAAATTATAAAAACTTATACTGAGATAAGGCACAACCACCAGATTCTAATGTGATACGTAAGAGTGGTAGTATCCCCTTTCAGAAATAACGATTGAGAGGTTGATAAAATAAATGTACAATATGTTGACAAACATAGAACAGACCATAGATCAGCTTCCATTTTTTTAGGATCAAGAAACATAAAACAAATGAATCCCCTACATACACATGCACAAATAATAATGGGTTTAAAAAATATTTCTCAAGGGGCTGGCAGGTGGGATGATGGTTAAGGAGCTGGTCTCCCACATGGTCAACTGCAGTTTGAGTTCTGCACCTGGCAGCTCACTTTCTCACTTTCTCTCTCTAACTCTCATTCTCTCTATCACTCTCCCTGGTCAAATTAAAAAAAAATAATAATGAATAAAATAAATTTTTAAAAATTCCTCAAAAATGAATCTAGAAATACTAATGGGGAAATATATATTTAAAAACATTTTTAAAATGAAAAATAAAATTAAAAAAATGCAGAGCAAACTTTGCAATCTGTATTTTAGACGATGAAAACTTGAATAGACACTAATGCACATTATGAAAAAACTTCATGGATCTCAAACATTTTATGCACCAAAATTAACTGGTACTTTAATTCTATGTCCACAAACTTTGAAGTCCCCTCATAGGTGTAAAATGTAAGAAGAGTTCTAAGAACACAAAGGAAAAAGAAATGAAAAATATATGACCTAGATGCCATGGTGCACAGATAGCACCACCATCTGAGAAGCTGGAGGCTACATGGGAGGCCCAGATTTGGTTCCCACGCCAACCTGAACATGCCAAGCACAACCACACACACATCAGTAATCCTAACTAATTAGGAGGATGGGGTAGGAGGATCGCTATACAAAGAAACCATGTGAAAAATGCCTCTCTGTTGCTCACCCTTTCCTCCTCTCTCTCATAAGTCTATGTATTTACACACACACATACAGCAAATATCAGATATAAATAAATAGGATAAAAAGTAACATTTAACATCCAATAAATGAAATATCAACTCAGAGATCTATACTAGAAAGAACAATCCCTACTCCTGGAAGGGGAGGAAGATAGAGTTCTGTTAGGTTGTCAGGAAAGTCATGACATAGTTTTCTGTTTTTCTATGCAAAAATGTGTCATGACTTTCTTGACAACCCAATATATCGCAAATCCAATTTGGTGTGCTTTAGAAAAATTATAATCCCCAAACAGAGAAAGAGGTGGAAAGCCAATGGAAGAAATTCAGGATGGCTTCATATTTTGGCACTTTTGACAAAAAAGATATTAATATAAAGTTGTTGAAGAGTTGTGAGAGAAATATTTGCAAAATCATAGTTATGAAGACAGATAAATTCTGACTGAAATATGAAAACGAAATAAAGCTATCTGCAGATCTGCAAGTGCTCTGAAAATATATTGAATCGAGTGAAAGACTCCCAAAGATTCAACCCCGAAATAATCAAAAGAGCAGGTAGAAACTACCAGGCTATATCATAAAAGAAATTGTGATAAGCTTAATTAGATAAAATTCTTTTATACTTTGTTTCATCAGTGACCCGAAACTGATACTTCTGGAAATCTAAGGTTAGGGCTAATCATGAAGGCAGTCTATTTCAAAGAGACTTTGTGGTGCCAGAGAAAAACTTAAGCAATATTACTGCCTCACAATTTTCACATGGTTAAAATAATTATGGTATGAGGACTATATAATCATTTTTTGAGTATATACTAGGTACTGAGCACAATGCTAAATGTATTTTATATAAATATATCAAAAAGTCCCACAAAAAAAGAATATTGCTATCTTATTTTATTACATAGCTAAGATACTTGTATCATTTACACATCCCAACATAGATAAAAGAATTCATCTATGTCAGAGGCCAGTGGTCGTCTGAGCCAACTCACGACTCAGTATATCTGGCTCTAAACTGCTCTGACTACTTCATCCCAATCCCTCAACACTGCTCAAAAATATACACACATTTAAAATCACTTCTAAAATGATTCAGTTTAATTTTACAGGGGCATGCCTATGTTGTAATACTAAATGTAAAAGAATGATATGAAAGTATAGGACAATATAATTTTATTTCTGCATATAGGTATTACAAGGTGTTATAAGCTTGAAAGAGGTGTTATAATTGTTGCAAAGGAATAGGCCAAAGGATTATTAGCTCTTGGATATATTTTACTTCTATACTTTTGAATTTTCTGTTAATGGACCTGCGATACTTTTGTAATCAAAGGACTCTTAAAGATGATTTCATTTTTACAAATGTTAAAATAGTGTATTGTGATGATTTGCATAGTGAAAACTTTTATATGGATTATAAGGATTTGTGCAGAGCTTATCTTTATTAAGATCTTATAGATCTTTATTTCTCAATTTAAATCAAATCCCAAATCTCATTAACAGCAGTTACTACTAACTTTCTGTTTTAAAGATGAATTTACTCTTTCCAGTTTCCTATAAGAACATGTGTTATGTTTATAATTAGAAAAAAGATACATACTTTTGCATTTATTCATTAATATAATTTATACAGGATTAAAGTGTTTAAGTGTTCAGTTGAATGGGTTTTAACAAACGTAAACATTTGAATGTAACTGCCGCCAAATCATGGTATAGAACATTTTCACCATGCCAGAAACCTAGTAACATTTTCTAGGCAACCTAGATATAAGTTCAACTTTTTAAAATATAAATATAATTTTCAAGTAGTGGCTTTGAACAATAAAAACGTAATTATTTTTCAGTGCATCCACCCATATACATTTGTTTCAAGCTCCAAGAAAGGGTACGTTGTGATTCTTGTTCATTGTCATCCCCCCAGGGACTTTAAACAGTGTCTGGAACATAGTTGAAGCCCATAAAATACTTACTGAATAAAATATTTGAATGCATCTTTAATAGACAGTTTTATTATGTTCTTCTATCATAGAAACTTATGCTTTTAATGAATAAAAGGTATTTGAAAATAATATATATCTATAAAGGACAAAAATGCTGATAGTTTTCTTATATCCTCCTCAAATAATCTCTCAGTATTCTTAGTTTGGTGTTTTTTTTCATTTTTAAAAATAATTATTTAATTTATTATTATTATTGTTGTTATTATTTTCAATTTGACCAGAGAGAGACTGTGAGAAAGAGAGAGGGAAAAGTGAGAAAGTAAGCCACCAGGTCTGGGACTCAAACCACAGTTGGCCATGTGGGATTCCAACAGCTTAACCACTCTGCCACCAGCCGGCCCCATGTTCTTTTCATCCTTATCTTTGCTCTTTCAAACTTACAACATCAATTTCAAAGTCGAATCAAACAATGTTTATTGGCAATCTATTATGGGCCAGGCTTTGTTCTAATAAAATTTGGGGATAAAGCAGCAAGCAAAACGTGTAACTTTCATACTCTCATAAAACTTGTATTTTGATGGAAATGATAACCAACAAAATGTGTAAATTGTAAAGGATGTTAGATAATGATGAGTACATGAGCACTACAGAAAACAACAAACAAACAAACAAAAAAACCCAAATCAGTCAAGGACAGGCTTGGCAGGAGTGGGAGACAGTAGCTTATTTAATAGAGTTTCCTATTTGTTCTTTTTCTAAATCAGTGTGAGCTCTGCACACTGCTCCTGCCAGTCCTTTTGGTGGTTCCTTTCGGTCCTTTAGGTGGTTTCTTCCTAGGCTTCAGATAGTTACTTCGTACCCATCGTTGAAGGTCTGCCCGTAAACACCAGGCACAGTGCACACACCTGTGATGCTGGTTGGCTGAGGCTGTGGGTGGATCACAGTATGAATATTCTTTTGGAAGTGCTCTCTCTTTCTGACTGTATATTTGTCCCATGTAAAAAAAAAATTAAAACAAAACTAAATGTATCTACCTCCTTAACGAATTTTTAAGTGCACAACTTTGTTAACACTATGTTGGACAGCAGATACATATAACTTACTTGTCTTGTGTAACTGTAACTTTACACCCAGTGAACAACTCATTTCCCTCTCTCCTTCATCCCTTGACAACCACCATTTAATTTTCTCCTATAAATTTGACTACCATAGATACCTCATCTAAGTGGAATCATTCAGTATTTACCTTTCTGTAATTGACTTATTTCACTTAGCATGTTGTGGTAAATAACATAATTTCTTATAATTTCTTTCTTTCTTTTTTTTTTTCTTTTTTTTTTTTTTTTTTTGCCATAGGGTGCGTTCACTCGCCAGAGAGAGACAGTGAGAAGGAAAGTGAGAAATCATCCTCCAGAGGGGATAACCACATGGCAGTCCCTTCTCCTCCCTTCTCCTTTTGGGATTTTGAGTATGTACACACACATATACCTCGTGTGAGTTTCAAGCTGCTGGACTCAAATCATTCTTGACCATGTGGGAGTCATCCACCTTAACTACTACACCACATTCTGGTCCCATACTTTTTTTTTTTAAAAGACTGAATATTATATGTATATACCATATTTTCTTTACCCATTTGCCTGTTGGTAGACATTTGTTTCCCAATCTTTGTTATTTGAATAGCAGCACATTGAATCTGGAAGTGCAAATATCTCCTGGATATCCTGATTCCAAATCTTTTGGAATGGGATTGTATGCTGTTTCTATTATTCTGAAGAAGCTTCACGCAGCTTTTCACAGGATTGAACAAGTTTACATTCCTATCTACAGTATACGGGACTATAATTTCTCCAAATCCTCATCAACAGTATAGCCACCCTAATAGGTGTGACGTGGTATTTCATTGTGCTTTAATTTTCATATTCCTAATGACTGATATTAAGCACTGTATCATATAGACTCTTGGCCATTTAAATATTTGGAAAGTATCTATGGAAATTTTTTGCCCATTTTTAATAGTATACTTTGCTTTTTCAGGTTCTTTGTTGTTATTGTCCTTGTTTGCTACTGAATTGTATGCAGCCCTCCTCTATTTTGTGTATTAATGCCTTATCTGATTAATGATTTGCAAGTATCTTCTCGACTCTGTTTCTGTTTTTCATTTTATTGATTGTTTCCTTTGCTGATTAGAAACTTTTTAGGTTGCTGTAGTTCCAATTAGTCATAATATTGTTGCCTGTTTTTTGTTGTTGTTGGTGGTGGTTTTGTTTGTTTGTTTGTTTATCAGTTTGCTAATGGCTGTGTGAATTCTAGGAAACAGGATGGAAAGGGAGTGAGTACTCCCCAGGCAGGATGGCTATGCTACAATCCCTTCTCCTCTAGTCACTCAGGATTTGGGGCGTGCATGCACAAGTACCTGTTGTGTTTCTCAGGCTCCTGTCCAGGACTCTAAGAGCGCAGTTCACCATGTGGGATTCGGCCATCTTTACCTCCAGTTGTTGGCCCTGCCTGTGTTTTCTGATGTCATATTCATGAAATCATTGCCAAGACCAGTATCAGAAAACTTTCCCATACCTTCTTTTAGGAGTGTTTTAGTTTCAAGTCTTAACATTTGTTTCTTTTATTTATTGGTTAATTTTTTCTATCTTATCAGACATCAATTCTGTTTTGTAGATTTTATATTATTTTCATAGTCTCTCAGGTACTTCTACTCAAATGCTTAGCATGTTGTTATTTTGACTAACTTTGGGTTTAGTTCTTTTTCTAGTTCCTTGAGGTATAAAACTAGATGATTTGTTTGCAATCTCTTTCTCTGTCTCTTTTATGTTTGCATTTATTGCTAAGATTCCCTCCTAGAAATGCCTTTGCTACATCCTACACATTTGGATATGTTCTGCTTTTGTTTTTATTTGTCTCAAAATATTTTCTGATTTCTATTTTGACTTATTTTTTGACCAGTTGGTTTCCTAGGAACATGTTTAATTTGTATGTGCTTGTGATTTTCCAATTCTATTTATATTATTAATTTCTAATTTGGTACCACTATTATGGGAAAAGATATTCCATAGGCTAATAGTCTCCTTAAATGTGTTCAGACTTGTTCTGTTACATAACACGTGATCTGCCCAGGAGCAGGTTGTGTGTGTGCTTGAGAAAAATGCTCTTTCTGAGGCTGTCACACGGCATGTATAAGTATCTATTAGGCCCATCGGGTCTATAGTGTTGTTTCCATCCTCTATTTCCTCATGTTTTTTTCTAGAGGTTCTGTCCATTGTTGAAAGCAGAGAATTGAGGTACCCTACTGCTAATGTTTTATTATTATTATCACCATTATTATTATTATTTTGGAGAGGTTTTTGCTACAGAAGACAGAGAGACAAAGGGACAGAAAACGAGAAATCACCCCTCCCGGGGGGATGGCCACACTGCAATCCCTTCTCCATTCTTCTAGGGATCTTGGGCATGCACACACATGTGCCCGGTGTGAGTTTTAAGTCAACAGGTTCGGGAGTCGAACCACTGTCAACTACATGGGAGTTCAGCGACATAGCCACTACGCTAACTGCTGGTCCCATTGTTAATGTATTATTGTCTGTTTCTTCCTTCAGTTCTCTTAATATCTGCTTTATATATTTAGGTGTTCTGATGTCAGTGGATACATTGTTATATCTTTTTTTTTTGAGAGTTTTTTTTTTTTTTTTATTTTGCTTTAGGGCACAAAAGGAGAGAGAGACAAAGAGACAGAAAGCAAGATGTCACTCCCTGGGGGGGCGATGGCCACACCATAATCTCTTCTCCATTTTCCTTTCAAGATTTTGGACACACATGCACATGTGCTGGGCTTGAATTTCAAGCTGCCAGGTCTGGGACCTCAACCTTGGTTGACTATGTGAGTCCAGTGCATAAACCACTACGCCACCTGCTGGTCCCTGTAATTGTCATATCTTTCTGATGAATTGAACCTTTTATTATTTAATGGCCTTTGTTGTCTCTAGAGGCAGGGTTAGTTTTTTTTTTTTTTTTTTAAGGCTCTTGCTATAGTGTATGTACACTCACCAGAGAGAAACAGTGAGAAGGAAAGTGAGAAATAACTCTTCATGGGGAATGACCATGCTGTAATCCCTTTTCCTCTTTTCTCTTAAGATTTTGGGCATGCACACACATGTGCCTGGCATGATTATCAAGTCACCAGGTCTGGAACTCCGATTGTGGTTGGCCATGTGGTAATCCAACATCTTAACCACCACACCACCAGCTGGCTCTCTTGAGGCAGATTTTGACTTTAGTTTGTTTGGTCTGATACAAGCATGGGCACCACTGTTCTCTTTCAGTTACCATTTGCATGGAATATCTCGTTTCAGTCTTTCATTTTCAGTCTGTGTATGTCTTTAAATCTAAAGTGAGTTTCTTATAGAGAGCAAATGTATTAGGTGAGTTTTATTTTTTCCTTGAGCCACTCTATGTGAGTGAGGAATTTAATCTATTTATGATTAAAGTCATTATTGATAGGGAAATAATTGTGCTAATTGCTTTTTTGTGTTTCTTATATTTTTTGGTTCCCTTTTTCTTTTCTTGCTAGTTTCCTGTGTTTCATTGATGTTTTTATAGTGATATTCTCTGAGTTCTTTCTCCTTTTGCCTTTTTTAATCTTCTGTAGTTATTTTTTTTTAATGTGTGTGTGTGGTTACCGTGAAGCTTATTCAGTTATAACAGTCTATGTCGAGCTAGTAATTTTAAGTACATACAAAACCACACTTTTACGTCTCCCCTCCAACATAGCTTATGTTACTGATGCACGATTTCAATCTATTTATATTATTTGAAACCAACAGATGGTGGAATGGTTACATTAATGGATTCTCATGTAGTCAACCATGGTTCGAGTCCCAAATCTGGTGGCTGATAACTCATGCCAGGGACATGTGGGTGCCTAAAATCCTGAGAGAAGAATGGAGGAAAGGGATTGCAGCATGGACATTCCCCTGGGGAAGTCATTTCTCACTTTCTGTCTCTCTGTCTCTCTGTCAAGCGCATGCACCCTATGGTAAATAACAACAACAACAAAAACCTGTAAAAAATCTATATTATGAACTTTTAGCATGCTGTAGTAGTTAGAATTAAGACTTCTTCTTTTTATATTTACACTTAAATTCATACTGCTTTACATACCATCATTACAGTATAACAGTATTCTATTCTTTAAATATTCTTTCTTTTTTAAAGGCCTTTTTGTTTTTAAATTGCCAGAGGGCATGTATACTCATCACAGACAGAGACAGAGAGGGAGAGAGGGAGAAGGAAGATAAAAACACCCGCAGTTGGGTGTGGTCATACCAGGATCCCTTCTCTTCTATGCCTCAACCTGTTGGGATTTGGGACACATTTGCATACATGCCTGGTGTGTTTTTCAAGCCACCAGGGCTGGGACTGGAAATCTTGTCAGTCATGAGAGATCTGGCTCTAGCTCCTTTTCCACTAGGCTACAGGACTGGCCCTAAATTTTCTTTCCAAAGTGGATTTTTTACTTTCATACACTTTTGTTTGTTTCGTACTACCTCTTTGTTTCAACTAGAAGGACTTACTTTAGCATTTCTTACAATGGAGGTTTGGTTGTTACACATGCTCCAATTTTTGGCATCTCTAAAAGACAATTTCTAAAAGACAATTTTGACAGATATAGAATTTTTGGTTAATGATTTTTATTTCCTTCAGCACTTTGCACATATCTTTCCACTTCCTTCTGGCCTGCCATCCTCTGATAGTTTGATGGTGATCTTATGTTTGATGAACTATTATTTTCTTGCTACTTTCAGAATTCTCTCTTTACCTTTGATTTTGACAATTTGATTATAATATGTTTCAGTTTAGACTTTTTTATTTACTTATTTTATAGTAGTGCTATAGGGCATGTGCACTTGTGGTAGGCAATTAGTCATGAGCGGGCAGCCCTAAGAGAAAAGCGAAAGGCTCACCTAGCCCCGGCACCAGGAGGGCGAGGCAATTTGCCATCTTCCTTCCTTGGGGCCTGAGGGAAGCATACAGGGATGATTCCTAGATTTTTTTCTTATCAAAAAGACCCAAGGGAGCATTTTGGTCAACACCCTAATCCCCAAGTAAGTGTTTTGGTCAATGCCCTAATTCCCACTAGGACAATGAATTAATTAGGCAGTCTAATTAAACAACCTGGCTCACACTGGGCATGAGCAAGAAGGTAATCAAATTCCTCATTCTTTACCTGTGAGAGAAGTGTGCAAGCACGGAAGAAAATGCACGAATTCTAATTCAAACAAAGGACATAGGTAGTATGACAGACCTCCCACCAATAAGTATTCATGATCACCTCTAGTAATAAAAGTAACAATTAACCAGTATCAAGAGCAGTTGCCACCTGGCAATCTGCCCTCCCAAGAGCCTTTTTTGGGTGTACTTTCCTTTCTTTCCTATTAAACCTTCTTTTTTACCTACTTCATTCATGGTTGTGGTTTCATTTTGTGCCTAGGGACAGATCTCTAATTTCAGTGATCTGGACCCAAAGAACCAAGGACATCACAACGCAGCTCGCAGCTCAACATTCTCCCATCTGTTAACACACTCACCAGAGATAAAGAGAGAGAAAGAAAGTGAGTAATCACCCCCACCCCAGGGGGATGGCCATGCCACAATCCCTTCTTTTCCATTCTTCTCTTGAGATTTTGAGCATGCACACGTAGGCCTGCTGTATTTTTCTTTTTTTTAGAATTACTTAATTTTACTTACATTACTATTTTAATTTGTTATAGGGCATGTGCACTCATCAGAGAGAGAAAATGAGGTCCTGAATTTGAACCACCGACAGCCATGTGTGAGTCCAACACCTACTCACCACGCCACCTGCTGGTCTCAACCTGGTGTGCTTTTCAAACCTCCAAATCCGGACTCAACTTTTGCTGTTGGCTATGTGGGATGCTGCTGCCTTAACCACCACACAGTCTGCTGGTGCTCAATGGATACTTATTTGGTTCACCTTATTTGGAACTTTTTGGACTTCATACATTTGCATATCCATTTTTTCCCTTCCTAGAAGTAGGAAGGTTTTGGTCATTATATCTGTAAATAAGTGTCTGTCCCTTCTTAGACTTTTCTAATGTGTTATCAGTTCCTGTGGTGTTGTCCTATGCATTCCATAGACTTTCTTCACTATTTCTTATTCTTTCTTATTTTTGTTCCTCAGACTGGATCATTTCTGATGAGCATCTTCAAGTTTGCTGATTCTTCTTCTGGTCTACCGAGTCTGCTTTGATGTTCTTGATTGAATTTTTTATCTTAGTAATTGGATTGTTTATCTCAAAAATTTCTGTTTATCTCTTTTCTATGGTTTCTATTCCTTTGCTTTTTATTCCCATTTTGTTCATGTGTTGTTTTCTTGATTTTTATTGGGTTGCTTAGCTGTGTTCGCTTGTAGTTAACTTAGCTTCTCTATGATGATTATTTTAAAGTTTTTGTCAGGCTATTCATTGTCCTCCATTTTTGGGGAGTTAAATACTGAGATTTATTGTGTTTCATTGGTAGTATCCAATTTCATGTTCTTTGTAGCTTTGTATTACTGACTGCCCATGTGAAAGAAGCAACCACCCTCTTTCAGTCTTTAGAGAGTGGCTTTGGCAGGGAAGGATCTTCACCAATCTGGCTAAAAGTTCTGGGAGTCTCTCAAGACTTTTTCAAATGTATACATGTTCCCCCTTTTTTTTTTCCACCTTCTGGAAAAAGAATTAAGATGTTGCACCTTCTCCCCATCCCACAGAGCCATATTGGATATAGAGAACCACCTTCCACTGCAATGGGAGGGCAGGACATTAGGTGCAAGCTCTATTCGTCATCTTTCTTCCTGAAGGAAAAGTAGCAAGATTGTTCATTTTCTTCCAGTCTTACACAGTTGATTTGTCTGTTTAAAATTGCACTGTTAGGACCAGCAGTTGGCTTAATGGCTATGGACTCAGTGACTTAAACTCCTGTGGGGTACGTGTGCATACATGCCCAAGATCCCAAGAGGAGAATGGAGAAGGGATTATGGCGTAGCCATCACCCAGGGGGGTGATTTACCACTTTCTGTCTCTCTATTTCTGTCTTTCTGGTGAGCACACGTTCCCTATAGCAAAAACCTTCTCCCCCGCCCCCCTAAAAAAAAAATACTTGCACTGTCAGCTAAGGTGTTTTGCTGTCTGCTAAGATCTTTACCTTCTGAGAAGAGCCATGCCATCTCCAGTAATTGGCACAGGGTGCTGACTGACACTTCAGTTTTCTTGGGGCCACTTGGCTTCTGCAATCCACACAGGCAGTTACAACTTTCACTTAATGCTGTGGACTGCACCTTTGGCTCAGGACCATGCAGCTGTTGTGAGCAATATCCAGCAGCTGCAATCCATGCATGGAAGCCTTATGCTCAACACCTGCTCTCACTGTTAGTAGCCATGATCTGGGACAGTTCTTGGGAGCCATGTGACTGTGGGGGGCCTTGAGGGATTCTGTTTTTTAGGGACCTTGGTGACTGCTGGGAGCTGGGCAGATGCTGATGCCAGCAGGATGCTCAGAGCTAGCATCTCTCCTCTCTATTCTTAGTTGCCCTTCGACATTCCAACTATAAGGAATCGAACAGTCTGGGTTAGTGACACAGGAACAGGTCTCTCTAGCAGTGTCTTAAAAGGCTGTGACATTTGGTATACCTCTCACTTTCTCCTTTCCTCAGGAAAGACATTTAGGAACCAAATGGATCGGTCCTGGTGCTGAGTTGTGCTGACCCGTGGGAGAAGTCACAGGCAGGGTTAAATTGCTCTTTCCATTCATCTCAACAGTTGAACTCTGTTCCATGCTCTTCTGGACTGCTGCGAATTCTTAGCTGGATTCTGGGGCTGTATATGATTGTTAAATTGGCGTTTCTGTGGGAAGACAAGTTTGGGACCTCCCATTCTAACACTCTGTGACATCAGTTTAGCATCATTGCTTGACTGCACCACTCTACTAGTAATTTTAAAATAGTTATTTATTTATTTAATTCCATTTGTTATTACTATTTTTAAATTTGACCAGTGAGAGACAGAGAGAGAGAAAGGGAAAGTGAGAAAGCAAGCTGCCAGGTCCGGGACTCAAACTGCATTCGGCCATTAGAGAATACGGTGCCTTTAATCACTACGCCATCTGCTGGCCCCAATCTAGTAGAATTCAGTCAGAAGGCATTCTACATCATCTGTCTTGCTCACCACTGTGTTCTCAGTACTCTGTATAATTCCTGGCATATAGTAGTTGCTCAATAAATGTTTGCTTAAAAAGTTAATAAATAAATGGATATAGATAACCTTTGACTATAAAATTTGAGACCATGTGTTTGTGGCATAAAATGGAGTGGAGGAACAATACCTAGGAAGAAATATTTCAAGCTTAGCAAAACATTCTTCTATTTGTGTAACAGTATTCAGGTGAAGATGGCGGGTGGCATAGTGTGTGTTTGAGATGGTTTAATGCCTCAGTAGTTGTCAAATGCATAAAGAAACGTACAAAGGTTCAGAGACCTGGTTAGAGTTACCAAAAAACGTGTTTACTGTCTTACTCCTACTGCAGAATCTTGTGTATTTACAGCTGCTCAATAAATATCTCACCTAGTCCTTTACCTCATTTAAGAAATAAAAAAATTAAATGTCTTCTGAAACTACAGCGACATTTTGAGTAAATGCACTTTGCTTAGGCGGGCTCGATCTAAAATCATCTTTGGCATGATGAAATCCACATCAGATGTAATCAGGCTGCCTCTTACTTTTTTACTTATCTGTGTATCAGATCTCATATTGCCCTAGACGAGCAACCATCTTCTAGCAGTACGCACTGGTGGGTATGTCTCTGGACTTGCTCATTATCTTATTTATTATTATTGTTCTTGTAAGCATTTTAAAATTGCTTGTCTTTTTATTTCTAAATATCTAATATAAAAGTCATTGTCTCACATTGCTTCTTTAAAACACAATTTTAAAAGCGCTTCTTGTACTATCATTCAATTTATTACATTCAGTGATATTTTGTTATTTGTGCTATAGGAAGTTAATAGGCCTCAGGAACTGCATCTAGAATACAAGCTGTACTGGTAGCATATTCCAACCTCTAAACGCCTTTCATGTCAGCATGAGAGATACCATCAGGCATTTGAAAGCTCCGGCCTATTTATAAAGATACCATCAAAACCTGCCTGATGTAGCTGACTTATGAATCAATTATCTGAACTACACCAAGTGATGTATCTATTCTGAATTTTAGAGTCATATATTTGAAGCTAAACTACAAACAGATAAACTATTCAACAGCCTATCATGATTCTTATCTTCGTGTTTATGCCTGTCAAATCTGGGAGAAAAAAGAAAAATTTTATTGGTTTTAACTGAGAAGAGTTTGACAAAATCACATACCTACAAATTTTCTCTCTTAATTCACACACACACACACACACACACACACACACACCCCTACCAAGCTGCTTATAAATTGAGAAAAAAACTAACACAAAAATAAAAAAAAAATAAAAGTCAAATGAAATCAAGAGCACATAAGGGATTACTTTTGTAAATGTAAGAAGTAAAATTAATTCTCTTAATTCCACGTCATAAATGGTTGAGCATTTTAGTAAACAGACTTGTTATTTTTATTATAAAATTTACAAAGCCACTGGATATGAAGAGGAAATGATTGTATTTCATCTTAGATGTGGTTGAAAATAATCTAAGATTAAGAGAAGCGTGACTTTCATGTTTTGGTTTAGTTTTAGGCTATACTTTATAAGATGCATTCTATTCCAGGATCTTTATTTGTAAATAATAATTATTTTGGTTACATTGCTATACCTGGTAGTATTCAGATTTCATGGATGTTTTATTCATATTAGACAATCATGAAAAACTGATAAACTAGGATGGCAATGCGTTAATTAGAATGAGGAATATAAGTAACCTTGAACTACTTAATGAAGTATCTTCTTAATAGAAAAATCTATGTAAAACACTCAAATAACACCAGAAGTTGGCTTTGTCTGCATATAATGAAAAGAACTCAATATCTTACTGTTTCCTTGAACTGCAATGACTTTTAAGGTGA
The DNA here is from genome assembly GCF_000334495.1 of Tupaia belangeri chinensis. Lineage (NCBI taxonomy): Eukaryota > Metazoa > Chordata > Mammalia > Scandentia > Tupaiidae > Tupaia > Tupaia belangeri. The sequence continues at coordinate 623,086 of NW_006204563.1, forward strand.
GTAGACAACAAGAGACAACCACAAAAGAGGCTGAAAAAGATTTTAGAGTTTATACAACAAAAACCAAGGCTTTTGAATATTTGTTCCCTATATTAGAATCTCGTGTGGGCCCAGCCATGGTGGTGCTGGTAGTAGGGCACCCCTGTGTGATTCTAGAGTCATATGGTAAAAGCCTGAGTCAGGATCCCAGGTCATCCTGACACACAGGGCATGCCCTTGGGTGCTCCTGTCTGGATGGAATTACAGTAGGATGACACCTGTCAAGGCTGCTCCTCTCTCTTTTTCATGAAATAAATTAATTAATAAACTTAAAACGAAAGAAAAATCTCCCGGGTAGCTGGTGTGGAAAGA
>NW_006204563.1:623467-648323 GCF_000334495.1 Tupaia belangeri chinensis
AAGAGTGGGTTAACTAAAAATGTAGAGTTCTGAGCTCTGTCCTGGCTTTACTAAATTAAAATCTATAAACGTAGGACCAGTAGGTGGTGTGGTAGTCAACCATGGTTGACTATGGTTCAAGTCCAGGCCTGGACCCAGCTACTTGAAAAAGACACCTGGTCCATGTGTGTCGGCTCCCAAAATCCCAAGAGGAGAATGGAGGAGAAGGCACACCATGGCCATCCCCCTCCCCCCAGGGGGGGTGATTTATCACTTTCTCTCTCTCTGTCTCTCTCCAGCGAGTGCTTGTGCTCCATGGCTAAAACCTAAAACAACAAAAACAAAATTACTGTGAATATATCCTAGCTCAGTTCTGATACGATTTCTTAAAATTCTTAGGCATTACCCAACTCAACCTTTATATTAAAGGGGGAGTCAAGACAAAAAGCTAGCATGATAAATATGAGACATTTCCAAAAGGTCTGAGACATCATGATAAGAGGTTTGGGATTTATGCAGAAAATAATGGGTAGCCATTAGGCAGAAGCATGAAGTGCTCACATTTATGTTTTTAAAATTATTCTACCTGCAATGTGACAAATAGCTATGTGAAGGAAATAATAAAATCAGGAAACCATCATTAGGAGGTAGTTGCCATGACCTAGTTATGAGATGGTAGACGCTTACACTAATAATAATTAACAACATTAAAAGTAATAGTAATGTTTACTGGATAATTATGTGCTAAGAAAAGTGCTTTATAAGCACTATACCATTTATACTTTGTAACTATTCTATGCAGTTGATAGGAACTATTATTATCCTATACAGACAAAACAGAAAACTTGAATCTGTGAGTCAGTAAATACTTTTTGTAATTAGTGAATGGTAAAACAGGGATTCAGATCCACATCTTTCTGATTCAGCTATTTTTAAAATTTTTTTTAAAGAATGATTTTATTTAACTTTATTTATTTATATTTGTTTTTTTGTTGTTGTTGTTTTTTTTTTTTTTTTTTTTGAGAGGTTTTTGTTATAGGACGCGTGCGCTCGCCAGAAAGACAGAGAGAGACAGAGAGATAGAAAGTGAGAAATCAACCCCCCAGGAGGGATGGCCATGCCACAATCCCTTCTCCTCCATTCTCCTCTCAGGATCTTGGGCACACACACACACACATGCACCCAGTGTGAGTTTAAGCCACCAGGTCTGGGACTTGAACCACGGTCGACTACATTGGGAGTTCAGTGACATAGCCATTATGCTATCTGCTAGTGCCTATTTTTTTAATATTTGAACAGAGAGGGACAGAGTGATAGAGAGGGAGAGAGTAAGTGAGAAAGTAAGTCACAAGGTCCAGGACTTGAACCGTGGTTGGCCATGTGGGAGTCCAGTGACCTTAATCACCATGCAAACTGCTGTCCCAAGCTGACTACATACTGTTAATTGCTATGTTACTAACTAAAAAAACCAAGTGTAGATTAGAGAAGTATGTAACAGGTTGACTTGATAGGACTGATGATAGATTCTATGACAAAAGAGACAGGTAGGGCCTAGACAGTGCCTGGAATTTGAGGTGGATTCTAATGCTTTCACCGACACAAATAAATATAATTGGAGGAGTATGTGGGGAACCAAAGGAAATGAATTCAGTATGGGATGCTGAATTTCAGGGGCCTCTTTTGAACATCCATGGAGGCACATCCAGTAGCAGAGGGAAGAATTCTATAGAGCTCAGGATACAAGTCTGAGCAGGATTATGACTGAGGGATTCAGAGGTACACAGAAGAAAGTCAAAATTCTGAGAATGAAAATGGCATCAGTGGGAACCAGCAATTAGCGTAATGGCTATGTTGCTGGACTCCCACGTAGTCGACCACGGTTCGCGTCCAGGACCCGGTGGCTTAGAACTCACCCCAGGCGCGTGTCCGTGCGTGCCCAAGATCCCGAGAGGAGAATGGAGGAGAAGGGATTGTGGCGTGACCATCCCCCCTGGGGGGTGATTTCTCGCTTTCTGTCTCTCTGTCTCTCTCTGTGTGGCGAGTGCATGCGCCCTATAGTGAAAACCTCTCAAAAAAAAAAAAAAAAGGCATCAGTAGGATGGCAGAACAGGAGGTATTTCTCCACAGAAAACTCAACTGGCAACTAACCATAGATAAGAATACATTGTGAAAACCCCCAAACCTGGGAATGCACCCAAATCATCCAGGTGAACCACAAGACCAAATAAAAATCACAACAGAAAGGTAAGAGGAATTGTCTCACTTTGACCACATCACCCTTTCTTCCATCTGGGACAATGTCTTATAGGGAAGAGTCCTCTGGGCCCACAATTTCTAGAGCAGGAAGAGAACTAGAAAAAGAGATCTGACTTCTCTTTCATTCCAAGATGCTTCTTAGGAAACTCACTCCAGACTTAGCTCACAGGGAAAACTAGGGATAACAGCATGGCTAGACCACTCAGGGCCAGAAAGAAACAAAGAAGGTGGAACTCACAGCAACCAGCATGTTGACCTTGATGACAGCTTCATGTTCCTTCTAGCAGTGCCCAGTTAGAGGTATAAGCCAACAGCAGAGCCCACTTGCAAAGCCAAACTGGTCACTGGAATGAAAATTTCAACCTGGCTTGAGTGACTAGACTCCATGACCAGCTTCAAGCTCTTCCCCAGGGCTGCACCCAGGAATGAAGATGTCCATTACAGCACATTCCAGCAATGCAAAAGAGTAGACTTGCCCAATCCAAGAATCCAAACGACATTTCAGTTCAGCCTCAGACTCTACTGTAAGGTCCCACGCAGACACCTCTATAGGGCATTGTTTTGGGGCCTATCAGCCCTATGAAGTGACTTTGCCTAACCTCAGGATAAACCTGAACCTCTACCCAACTTCAGAACCCAAAAGGTTGTAACATCTGGCCAGTAAATATACCCTCTGAAGTGGACCAATCAGAGGTTATCACAGTGCTCAGTCAGTGGCTCTGCCTGATTGTAGAAACCAGGCAGTGATATAACCAGACAATGAAGCCCAACCAGCAGCTCTCTCCAGTAGGCTCAACTGACCTTAAGGTGAAAGCAGCAGCCCAGCCAACTAGAGAATACAATAGTAAGCTCTGTCTGCCCTGGCTAGCTCACACAGAGTCAAAGGCTAGGCTACTGAAAGTCTATCTCTGCCAGATAACACCTATAAAAGTTGAAAGAGGTGGCTCTCTCCTCAAATTACAGACACTGATCCAAGAAGTGTGAAGAATAAGAGAATCAGGAGAGGCCAAAACTAATAAAGCTCCAAAAATGAAAGACACAATGCCAAAATAGAGAACTATTAAATGAGAAATCAAAATAATCATTTATAAAAGGTTTAGTAAACTATAAGAATATATACAAAGAGGATGAAAGGAAATGTGGAAGACAATAACAACAACAACAAAAAATGAGGGACTAGCAGGTGGTGTGGTGGTTAAACTATTGAATTCTCACATGGCCAATCATGTTTCAAGTGCTGGACTGGCAGCTTGAAAATCACTCCAGATGCATGTATGCATGTGCCTAAAATTCCAAGAGAAGAATGGAGGAGAAGAGATTGAGGCATGGCCATTCCCTTAGGGTGTGATTTCTCACTTTCTCTCTCTCCATCTCTCTGGTGAGTGCATATGCCATATGGCAAAAACCAACCATCAAACAAAAATAAAAAACAAAACAAAACAAAACTTAAAGGTTTGACAAAGAAATGCAAATAATTTTGAAAAGCAATAGAAATTCTAAAGATGAAGAGCATAATTACTGAACTGGAAAAATTCAATAGAAAGTCTAAGTAGTAGTCTCAAAGAATCAGAAGGAAAAAATAATCAATGAACTCTAAGATGGAACACTTGAAATCATCTAATCAGAGGAGTATAAGGAAAAAAGAATGAAAAAGGCAAAGAGAACACACAGGACATTGTCAAGAGACATAACCAAATCACTGTTGGAACTAATAAATGGAATAAGTAAAGTTAAAGAATACCATATCAATGGGCAAAAAGAAAAAAAAAAACAAAAAACAAAAAACAAAAAAAACCAGTTGGATTTCTATACACTAACAACAAACTATCCAAAAAAGAAATTTAAAAAAAATTCCATTTGCAATAGTTACAAAAAAAATTGAGGTTTAACCAGGGAATTAAAAAAATCTATATTCTAAAAACCATAGAATAGAAAGAAATTATAGAAACAAAAAGCATGAGAAGGTATTTCACATTTATGAACTGGAAAAATTCATAATGTTAAATGCTTATGCTGCTCCAAACAATCTACAAGTTCAGAGCAATATTCATCAAAATTCTAATGATGTTTCATAGTAATAGAAAAATAATTTTAAATTTTATGGAAATACAAAACAACTCAAATAGACTAGGCAATCTTAAAAAAAAAAAAGATACAGCTGGGAGCACGACATTACCTAATTTCAAGTCAAATTATAAAGTTGTAGGTTTAGCTCTATGGTGATTTTTATTTGTGGTAATGTGCAACTCTTGAGAAACCAGGCCCCACATGATGCCTGTGGTTTGAATCCAGGGTCAGTCAATCTGAAATATGCTGGGTGCATACGTGAGTGCCCAAGATCTGATGGGTTAGAGGACTCATAGCATTAGGACATGTGGAGGATGTTCCTTTATCTCTCTCTCTCTCACACACACACATATACTGTGTGCATACACTCTACTGTGAATAAATAAAAATAAAACCCCCAAAGTTATAGTAACTAAAACTATGGTACTGACCTAAAAAGACACATTAACACATGAAATGGAATAGAAAGCCTAGAAATAAGCCCATGCATCTATAGCTAATTGATATTTGATTAAGGTGTTAAGAATATATAATGGGAGGAGGGACCAGCAGTTAGCATAATGGCTATGTCCCTGGGCTCCCATGTAGTCGGCTGTTGTTCAACCCCCAGACCCGGTGGCTTAAAACTCACGCCAGACATGTGTGTGTGTGTGTGTGTGTGTGTGTGTGTGTGTGCGCCCAAGCTCTTGAGAGGAGAAGGGAGGAGAAGGAATTGCGGCGTGGCCATCCCCCCTGGGGTTGATTTCTCGCTTTCTGTCTCTCTGTCTCTCTCTGTCTGGTGAGCGTACGTGCCCTGTAGCAAACAAACAAACAAACAAACAAACAAAAAACCTCTCCAAAAAAAAAAGAATATATAATGGGAAAAGATGTCTTCAGTGAGAAAACTGAAAAAAAGTGAATATCTACACGCAGATCAATGAAACTGAATGTATTTTACACAATGTACAAAAACTATTCAAAATTGATTAAAGACTTAAACATAAAATCTTAAACTGTAAAACTATTAGAAGAAAATATAAGGAAAAACCTACATGACATTGTTGTGGGCAATGATTGGTTTTAAATCTAACCCTGAATGCTCAGGTAACAAAAGCAAAAGTAGATAAACAGGATTCATTCAAAGTAAAAATCTTCTGCACAGCAAAAGAAACAATCAAGAGAGTAAAGAAACAACTTCCACACTGAGATAAAATATTTGCAAGCTATGTATCTGATAAGGGATTAATATCCAAAATATATTCAAGACTCAGACAATATCATAACAAGAAAATAAATAACTTGGTTAAAAAAATGGGCATAGGACTGGAAAGACATTTATCAAAAGAGACCTGGAAAGACATCTATCAAATGTCCAACAGATATATGAAAACAATGCCATGTATCACTAGTAAAATGCACATTGAAACCAAAAGCCAGACTATGAAACACAAATCTTATATATCCCCTCTCAATACATACCAAATATCTACATTCTATGGCAGAAACTGAAAGAGTCAAAGATATAATAGCAGGGAGGGCAGTGTAGATATCAAAAACTGAATGGAAGGGGAAATATGGAGAGGGTGGGGGAGGCGTTAATAGACACAAGGATGTGAGGTTATCTGTTGAGTATGCTGTACATGGTGATATCTTTGACTTGACTGACATATGTACATGCACACTTGGAAAAACCATATTGTACACTGTAACAATGTACAATAATTAAATGTAAAAAATGTGTATAAAAATCTAACGAGAGATCACTTTACACCTGGTAGAATGACTTTTTATCAGATACACAAAATATAATAAGTGTTGGTGAAGATGAGGAGAAAAGGGATTAAGTATTCCCTTTACATGGTTGATGGGAATGTAAATGAGTATACTCTTTATGGAAAAATAATATAGAAGTTCCTCAGGAAACACACACACACACACACACACACACAGAATCACTATATGATCCAGCAATCTCACTTTTGGGTATGTATCTAAAATATTTGAAATTAGTATTTTGATGAGCTATCTGCAGTCCAGTGTTTATTGCAGCATTATTCACAATAGTCAAGTAATGGAATCAAACCTAGTATCCATTAATAGATGAATGGAGCGATGATAAGACAGTGTGGAATGGGGTGGGAGAAGAGCAGAGTGTGGAGAAGGATAGCATGAGAACAAATAGAGAGGCATGACATTAGTGGGATACAGATATGGTTTCTTACCTGTTGATGATGATGTGGATAGTATTCTCAACTGGACTAGTCTGAGAAGTATTTCATGATGGGTAAAGTCTTTTTACAAGCAAAATGATAAATAGCAATTGAATGTTTAAAAAAACAATTGGAATAATAATCTGAAAAAAATGAAAAGCTATTGGATGATGATTATGGGGATTTTAATGTCTTTGTATTGACTGATATGCATGGTACTCTTTCTGGAAAAAGAATTGTAATTCACTGTAAAGTTGTATGTGATTCAATGTAATATAAACAAGATTATGATAATAATAAATAAATTTTAAAAAATTCAAAAATAAACATTTACACGAAAGTTTTCTTGAAATAAAAATAGATGAATGGATAAAGAAATTGTGATATACACATAATGAAATACTATCTAAACTTTAAAAAGAAGGACAATCTGTCCTTTGTAAAAACATTGTTGAACTTGGAGAACATTGCAGTAAATGAAATAAGCTAGGCACAGAAAGACACACTGCAGTTTTACTTATATGTGGAATCTTAAACAAATAGATGTGTAGAAACCGAGAGTACAATGATGGTTACCAGAGGTTGAGGTGTAGGGGATTTAGGAGATGTTGATCAAAGGGCAAAACGTTTCAGATAGAAAGCTGAAATAAGATTTTGGAGAGGTATTGCACAGCATGGTGACTATAGTTAATAATAATGTGCTGTATATTTTAAAATTGCTGCATTATTAAACTTTGAAAGTTCTCAACACAAATATATAGATAGTTGGAGTTAATTAGCTTAACATAATCATTTCACTTTCTCTACACATGTAATAACTTCACTTTGTGCCCCATAAATATACACAATGATAATTTAACAGTTAATAAGAAAGTGGTCTTAGAAATGGACATTAATGTTTCAAGAATTAAGTATACAGAAAAGAAAAAGAAAGTCTGGTAAAGAAACCTGAAGAACACTAACAGGTAGAGGATGAAAATGATTGTATTACTGTGTGTGTGTATACATTTCCAAACTGGGTCACTCTGATAGTGAAAAGAGATGTTATGAAAATTACAGCAAGGTAATGGGCATAAATGCATTTTGCCCTAGACCAGATAGGGCATAGTTGACTGTTCTCTAAGGACATACAGAAGAATTGAAAAAGGAAAGAGAAAATCAGTTGAAAGCGCTAATGTGTAATCCAGAAATGTCTACAATACTTGTGAGTGTGTGCACATGTATGTGTGTGCATTTGCTTTTTTGGTGAAATCTATAATTTTAGTAACAATTCCAGTTCTCATAATGAGTAGAACCAGCTAGGAGAAGTCACTTAAAAATTGCTGTCATAGTTTGACTTTTATTCTTCTTGATTGTCTTCTGCAGTCCAAGTTTGTATTCCATTTAGAAATATAGCTGATAAGTGAATTTCAATATTTGCTTTAGCAGAAATTCCATCTTTTTCTTTAATACTCATTTGTTATGAAAATTTACAACGAAGAGTATTATTTCTTCAAAGATACTATAATGTCTTCATTAAAAAAGAAGTGTTAAGGACTCAAGATGAAGATTTTGTAGCCCCTTTATCATCTGCTACACAATTGTCTCTTCTTTCTTTCTTTACTTCTTTTTTTGGGGAGGTTTTTGCTATAGGGCATGTGCACTCACCAGAAAGACAGAGAGAGACAGAGACAGAAAGTGAGAAATCACCCCCCAGGGTGATGGCTACTCCGCACTCCCTTCTCCTCCATTCTCCTCTTGGGATCTTGGGCACGCACGCACACACACGAGCCCGTCGTGAGTTTAAGCCACCAGATCCAGGACTCGAACCACGGTCGACTACATGAGAGTCCAGCGACATAGCCATTATGCTAACTGCTGGTCCCCACAATTGTCTCTAAAGAATACATCTCTGGGAACATTTGTACAGATGACTAGTCAAACCTTTCATTATGGGAGGCCAGCAGATGGCATAGTGATTTCATCACTGGACTCCCACAAGACTGATCATGGTTCAAATCCGGACCTGGTGGCTGGAAGCTTACACCAGGCATGTGGGTGTACATGCCCAAGATCCCAGGAGGAGAATGGAGATGAAAAAATTGTGGTGTGGCCATCCCCCCTGGGGAGTGATTTCTTAACTCTCCCTCTTATTCTCTCTCTCTCTGGAGACCAAAGGCATCCTAAGGCAAAAACTTATTTTTGTGGAAGTTTACTTCAGAGAATGGTCTGTTCTACTATTTTGATTTCAGATTGTGAGTTAAGCCTTATTTTATTTTTATACCTTGCAATTAACCCACCAATATAATTTTCATAAAATTATATGTGACTTAATAGCCCCAGGCAGAACCAATAATGACTTTCATTGGAAGAGTAACTGCAGTGACTAATAATGTCACTTAATTTTTATTCTTTCATAAACATTTCTGGTGTAGTCCAGCCAAATGGGTGCCTTTTCTTTCTGATTCCTTGTATATTAGTAGTAAATTCTTTCCCACATAGCACCTGCGCTATTTTATAACTGTCCATTAATACATGGAATATTTACTTCTCAATTCACAATGTTGGTTTGTATTCTATCGTGCTTATAGTTAAGTTTTCATAAAAATGCATTTGCAAAAATTAATCTTTGATACATGTTTTTGTACATAAAATATTGCAAAGTCCCTTGTAGAAGAGAACATTCAATATGTATAGTTTAAGATCTTAGTAAGTACTCAAAAACATTTACGGAAATAAAAAAAATATTTGGAGCTATTTAGCTGAAAATACATTATGTAAAGTTGATACAGAAATTTTAAATTGATTCTGAAAATCTAGCCCTGTAGTTGAAAAATGTCTGTCTCATACAACTGTCCTTTTATTGAAATGTTCCTTGCTTATCTCTGTATTTATTAATGCTATCCTGGGGGATTTTAAAAAAGGAACTGTGCCATGTCATCTTGGATATTTGAGTGACTCTCACTAAAGGGAAAACATGGCACTGAATTTATGGAGAAAATTGAAAGTTGCCATGTAATAATGAAATATATTTTAATTAGTAAAACATATTACAATGTATCTGTAACAAGTTCTTCAAATTTAAAATTTCCTGTATCTTCAGAAATGTTAAAAAACATGCCAAAAGATATTATGATAGGTCCACCTTTGCACAGGAGAGCATTAGAAAGTACTGTTTCTCACAATTGTAGGTACTAAAAACAAATACTAAAGTCTAAAGATACAAAAGAAATACAATTCAAGATGGGTCAAAATGTAATGAAAATTCAAATGTTTGATTTATGATATAAAATAAGTAAAATCTGCAAACTTCCAGAGCACATTTCTTTTTGTATAAAATGTTCAAATGTGCCTTCCTCAATACTTTATGTTGTCATCAATCAATGAATCAATCAATTAGAACAGCAGGAACTCCATATAAAAATGAGTACAGTCTTCAAAGAATAAGTACAAATAACCGATGAACAAATACAAATATTGTTCAATTTTTTTATTTTTTGGTGCTTTTAAAATAAAAGCACCAAAAAAATTCAGTTCTGGCCTATAGTCTTGGCAAATATCTACATATTTCCTAATTCGGTGCATGAATCAATGTAGTAAAGTTGGCATTCTCATATCCTACTGATAGCGTTGAAAAAGAAAATTTTAGACAAATCGCATCTAGCAGAGTCATTTGAGCAAAACTTGATACATGAATCAGGCAACATTCAGAACCATTTGAGGTTCAGAGACTTTTATACAGTGATGTTGGCAAGCAGTATTTACAGATAGAAAAAGCAATGATATATACAAACCACTTGATTGATTATGAGGTGGCATTTGCCTCATTGGGTCTAGTGTGATGAGCATTGGCCTTCTATGGATGTGGTCTGCTCAGATGGTAGCCTGTCATTGCAGTTCAGTTGCTGTGATTGGCTGTAACTTGGCATTTGTGTGTGTGCTTGTGCAAGAAGGCATGTGCACTTGCTTGAGAAAGAGAGGAGAGGGAGAGGAGACAACCCCTCTCCCTTCTCATAGGAATGGTCATACTGCAATCCCTTCCCCTCCATCTCTCATGTCTTTTGGAATCTTGAGTGTACGCCCATACACGCCTGGCAAGGTTCTCAAGTTGCTGGGTCCAGAACTGGAACTACACAGCCAAGTGGAATTTAGCCGCTTTAACCACCAGGTCATGGAGTTGGCCTATGAAACTTAGCAATATTTTACAAGAATATGCTCTTAAGGTAGCTTTTTCTTAAAATAATCATTTATTTAATTTTATTATTATTTTAATTTGACCTGAGAGAGAGGGAAAGTGAGAATAAGATGTCAGGTCTGACTTGAACTGCAGTTGGCCATGTGGAAGTCAAGTACCCCAAACACCATACCACCTGTTGGTTCCTTAAATTAGCTTTTTAAAACATATTAAGTTAGGTTGTAGTTTGCTATATGCTGAAATTTAATTTAATAGTGGCATACATATTCATTATACTTTTAAAAAATGTTAATTTAATTTTATTTCTTATTATTTTTTAATTTGACCAGAGACAGACAGACAGAGAGGGAAAGCGAGAAAACAAGCCATCAGGTTAGGGACTTGAACCATTGTGAGCCATGTGGAAATCCAGTACCCTAACCACCACATCACCTGCTGGTCCCTTATTGGTTATACTTTATATGAAATCAATCTGCCAATGTGTATCAAAAGACTATCACAAAATATCTTTTCTATGTGTAGGACGCTACATAGACTTAGTATGTTTTATAGAAAAAAATGAAAAGCATACAATTATATTTCAAATTACTGCATTATTTATATTTTCTTAATTATTAAATTTAGAAAGAAACAAGACAAAAAAATTTTCACATTTTTGGCCGGTTCAACAAATTTTATACATCATATGATTTTCTGTAAAGTTTTAAATTTAGAGCAGTCAAAACTACACCAAAATTTAAATTTCTGTATTTTTAACCAATATTTTAATATCTAACTTATCTTGTTTGCATTTTTGTTGAAAAGAGAAATAAATTCTGATTTTATTGTACTGTTATGCATAGCTATAGTCCACTTGATTACTAGTAAATTTATGCAAATAAACTTTTGAAGTTAAAATGAATTACTTTGGAGTGGAGATCTGTGTAAGATATTGAACAAATATTTTTTGTTTGTTTTATTCTCATAAGACTTGTTGTTTTTATAGCCTATTAACCTGGGTCAGAATTATCAGCAGACTTTTAGTTGTTGCATTTCCAATTTTTGAAAGTATGTGTTTTCTTCAATGGCTAATCCACGTTGACTTTTCATAAGAACTCGTACTCTTAACATATTGATTCATTATCTTATTGAGTTATTTAAAAAGCTTCCATGCATGGGACTAGCAGATGGCAAAATGGTTGCATTGCTGGACTCCCATGTAGTTGACCATGGTTCGAGTCCCAGACCCAGCGGCTTAAAATCACACCAGGTATGTGTGCATGGGCGTGCATGCCCACAATCCTGAGAGAAGAATGGAGGAGAAGGGATTGTAGAGTAGCCATTCCCCTAGGGGGGTGATTTTTTTGCTTTCTGTCTCTCCATCTCTCACTATCTCTTGGGTGAGCACATATACCACATAGCAAAAAACCCTAATAAATAAATAAATAAATACAAAGCTTCCATGTACAATGTGGAAAATTTTAATTTCTTGTGAACTAGGAGGGATGGAGCAAAAAATAGAGAAATTAAGTTTCTTTCATATTACTTCTTCAAAACACACATGCATGCATACTCCCCAACCTTGTTAAACAATATTTGTATCTTTTGTCATGAAATATTTAGAGCTTCAGGGTCATTTTGCAACTTGTTTTTATTTAATGAGGATAGCAGAAAACTTTAAGGTTATTTAATTTTTTTTTTGAGAGGTTTTTGCTATAGGGCATGTGCGCTCGCCAGACAGAGAGAGACATAGAGACAGAAAGCGAGAAATCACCCCCGGGGGGATGGTCATGCCACAATCCCTTCTCCTCCATTCTCCTCTCGGGACCTTGGGCACGCACACACACATGCTTGGAGGGAGTTTTAAGTCACAGGGTCCAGGACGCGAACTGTGGTCGACTACGTGGGAGTCCAGCGACATAGCCATTACCAGCTAACTGCTGGTTCCCAGAGTTATTTAATTATCTATTTAATGTATGTTGCTGATTCTGTAGATGTATGTATTTAGCATGAATATAATCTCTCAGTTGTATACACTTAAAAATTGTGCCACAAAGGGAATTATAAAATTATGCTTTACTGAGACCAGTAGATGGCATTGCAGTCACATCACTGGATTCCCACAGGGCTGATCATGGTTCAAGTCCTGGACCTGGTGGCTTAAGAATCACACTGAACATTGTGTATGTGCATGCCCAGGATTCTGTGAGGAGAATGAAAAAGAGATTGAGTCATGGTTACCCCTTTTGGGGAGTGATTTCTTACTTTCCCTCTCACTGTCTGCCTCTTCCTCTTTGATGAGCGTATATGCCCTATGGCAAAACAACAAAACACAAAAACCCTCAAAAAATGTTTTACATGTAATTTTAAAATTAAAATAACAGTTTTGGGACCAGCAGTTGGTGTGATGGTTGTGTTACTGTATTCCTACGTAGTCGACTGTAGTTTGAATGCTTGACCCTGTGGCTTAAACACCAGTGCATGTGCATGTGTGCCCAAGATCCTGAGAGGAGAATGGAGGAGAAGGGATTGTGGTGTGGCCATCCCCCTGGGAGGTGATTTCTTACTTTCTGTCTCTCCCTCTCTGTCTTTCAGGTGAGTGCACAGGCCCTATAGCAAAAACCTCTCAAAAAATAAAAAGAAAAAAGAATAACACTTTTATCCTCAATGTGATAATATTTCTTTTCAAATATTTACTTTTCACTTTACAGATATACCATTTATTTAATTAATATTCTACAGTTACCCAGTTATGTTTTTTTCAGTTGTATCATAATAAATACTACTTGTGTTGTAAGACACATAATTTTCATAGAATTATTACAGAAATAAGATAAAACTTTAGAATCCAATTTTTATGTCAAATGATGTGCACTGTTTTAAGACTTTTTTTTTTTTTTTGAGAGGTTTTCGCTATAGGGCATGTGCGCTCGCCAGACAGAGAGAGAGACATAGAGACAGAAAGTGAGAAATCACCCCCCAGGGGGGATGGTCACGCCGCAATTCCTTCTCCTCCATTCTCCTCTCGGGATCTTGGGCACGCATGCACACGCGCCTGGCATGAGTTTTAAGCCACCAGGTCCGGGACGCGAACCACGGTCGACTATGTGGGAGTCCAGCGACATAACCATTATGCTAACTGCTGGTTCCCTGTTTTAAGACTTTTGATACCTATTGCCAAATTAAAATTACATTCTAGGAAAGCCTTTCAATTTACATAATTTCCAGCAACACATGAAGGAAACTTTTGCTTATCCATTATTCCCTTGATGTTTCAGCATCTTTTACATTTAGTCCCCAGGAGATTTTTCTTACTACAGTAAGTTTATTTTCTGGATTTAAGAGATTTGTTTTATAACAGATCACTGTATTGTCTATTTTTTTCTTATGTAATTGTTGAATTATTAAGTTTAGAGAAGAAAATGACAAGAAAAAACATAATGCTTTAAATTCGAAACTTTACAGAAAACCGTAAGATGTAAAACATTTGTTGAACCGAACAAAACTGTGTGAAAACATCAGGATACATTTCGTCTCCTGGGGACTTTTCTTAGTATAATGTATATTTTCTGTACTTGAGCATATCCAGCTCTGCTGTGGAAGAATGGGAAATGGAAGGGATCACTTACATGTTAGGCAGAGGTGAGCAAACTGGATGCTCGTTAGAAAGATAAACTGAGTGAATGGGAAATGTGTGCACAGAGAAAGGAATGGAAGAATGCAGAGATACCTGCCGAATATTCACAAGGCACTAAATATACATGAGACAGCTGGGGCATTAAATATGCATCAAACACTAAATATACATGAGACACTCAATATTCATGTGCTCTTAATTTAGTCAACATTTGGTGACAGCCATTATGGCATCACCAGTCTCCTGTCTGGCCAAGACACACTCAGATGTCCGCTTTGACCTGGTCTGGACAACATCAATGGGAAAAGGTCAATAGAGCAGAGAGGACATGATTCTTGCATACCCAAGAATCAGACAGGGTTGTCCTTTTGATTTAATTGCATCCTATCTTAAGTCTTCCCATGCCTTTCACTTTGTTTGTGCTGTGTGCCTTAAGTTAATTCAAGTGATTCAATTTGTTCTGTGAACCTTTCTGTTCCCTGATCGCTGGTGTAGCTTGTCTGGTTGTTTACTTGGAAACTCCTTGTATATCCAGATAATTTCCCATGTGAAAATTCCCTATGTTTGTAGGTATACATTTAAGAGATTTTTGACGCATCTTAAGCATTTTTTGGTGTGTTGTGTAAAGAATTTTAAGAACAGTGTTTGCCAGAGGATAGAAAAACGGGAATAAATGTGGTCATAGGTAAATTTATACACATACTTTTTTTTCCCCCAGTAATTCAACTTTTACTAGTTATTCTGCAATAAGTTTAAAACTATCATAACACACTAGCATAAAGTCATGGCCAAACTTCTTAATGTGGGAGTCTGGCATCTTAACTACTACACCGGCTTAGTCCATATTCTGAAGCTTTTAAAAAGGATCAACAGCTACACATGATGCTTAACTTTTTATAAAATTTTATGTTTGTGTATATGTGTGAGTGTGTGATTATATGTATACATGACAAATTTTAAAAGAAGACAGAAGAGGATTCATAGTAGTAGTCCCCTGCTGAAATGAAATGAGGGTCTGGTATGGGAGTAAAATGACAACTTTACATTGCTATTTAATACTTTTTCTTGTGGAGTGCATGTTTCATTATAGAGGTTATAAGCATAATATATTCAGTAGTTAGGATCTCAGATGCTATCCCTAATTGTATTGTTTTGTGGCTTTAGGTTCATGACTCAAAATCATAGTGCCTAATCTTTCCTTTCTGTAAAATATAAATAATGATAGTTACAAGTTCCATACACATGTTAGTTAAGAAAGGAAAAACAAAATTTAAATGAATGGTACATGGAAAAAGATGATGAATACTGAACATTATTATGGTATTAAATGCAATGTTACATAATTTCATTTTTGTTGTCCTTTTCAAAGAAATAGGTCTTTGCCATGACTCTTCCATTGATAAACATTGATGTGTAGAAGCATGATTCTTTAAAAGGGTGTAATAAAGAAGAAAACACAGTGCTAACTTGAAATATAAAAGGTACAATAAAAATTATAGTAAGGGAACATAAAAAAGAAGGAGAAAAAGGAGAAAAGAAGAGATTGAGGAGGGGATGTAAGGAGAGAGAGAGAAGAAAGAAGGGAAGAGAGAGAGGGAAAAGTGGAAGAGAAGTAAAGAGAAGGGAAAAAAGGAAGGAAGGAAAGAAGGAAGCAGAGGAGGAAGGAATCTTCAGGAACCAGGATATACACCCTAGTTTTACTAATATCTCTAATTATATGATTTTGAATAAGTTGCTTGTATTTTTAAAATTGTGGTTAAAAAAAGACATGTAACATACATTCTATCTGCTTAACATATGTTTAACTGTACAGTACAGTATTATAAACTATAATATAAGCATGATAGCACATAGATTTCTAGAACCTTCCCATTTTGGACAAATTATTCACTTTCATAAGTTTTTTGTTCCTATACCTCAAGAAAGTTTTGAACCCTGGGACCAGCAGATTATGTAATAGTTACATTACTGAACTCTTATGTAGTTGAGCATGGTTTGAATCCCAGACCCGGTGGATTAAAACTCATGCTAGGCATGTGTGTGTACATGCCTAAAATCCCGAGAGAAGAATGAATAAAAGACTGTGGCATGGCAATCTCCTCTGGGAGGTGATTTCTGGCTTTCTGTCTCTTTGACTCTCTCTGTCTCTTTGGCAAGTGCATGTGCCCTATAGCAAAAATCTCTCTTAAAAAATTCTTTTTAAAATTTTGAATTCTCAGGAAAGAAATGATGAGAGTACATTTTGAATGGCATAGAATACTACACAAGAGTCAGGAATTTGGTATTTTGTTGTCATATTCTTGGCTTTCTGTTAGTGCACCAGAATCAGCTATTTAAGAGAGAACTTTTAGACATTGATAAAATCTTTCTCTCTTATCCTGTAATAGTATATTTTCTATGGTGAAACAGACAGACACGTTGCAGGCAGACAGAAATGACTGTGCTCAGGGAAGCTCTTTAAAAAGATAGGGTCACATGGGACCAGCAGATGGTGTAGTGGTTACATCACTAGACTTCCACATGTCTGATCATAGTTCAAGTCCTGGACTTGGCACCTTGAGACTCACATTAGGTGTATGTACATGCATGCTCAAAATCCCAAGAGGAGAATGGAGGTAAAGCAATTGTGGTGTGATCATCTCCCCTGTGGTGCAGTTTCTCACTTTCTTGTCTCTCTCTGTCTTTCCAGCAAGTGTATGTGTCCTATAGCAAAAATTAAAAAAAAAAAGATAGGGTCACTTAAATATGACCATTTATGAGGCAGAGGAAACCATTCTAGATTTTCTAGATTCTTCTATGATCCTGCTAGGATGCCAGAAAGCACACAGAATGTGTTAGTTAATGCTGCTAGAATAATTAATTTAGGCATGATACATGTACCTCAAGCAAAAATTACAACTCATGTGTACTCATCTTCTGACAGGTAAGGATAACAGGGATGGCTGTTTCAGCTTGTCAAAACTAATTCTCTGGATATTTCAAGCGAAGTGCTCTTCTTCTCCTGGGCATCAAACAGGGCATTTTTATCCTTTCAATTGAAAAAAGGACCTTACACTTACATACTAAAATGAAAGTGATAAGACTCTTAGGTCGTGTGAAATACTTTTATAAGACTACCCATAGAACACAACCATAAAAGAGATGAACCACTAGTGTAGTTGCCACACCATAAGCTATATCAACGATAATTTAACTGCTGTCTTGAAAGGAGAGGAACCTCATTATTAATGGAATATATATTTCTTTAAGAATGGAGCGCTTGAAATGAAAGAACAGAACAGACTCCCCAGAACTCATTTAATGCATACACTCACTGAGTTTTAATTAAAATCTTATATACTACTTGCTTAAAGTACTTTTGTTGTCACTATTGCATGTATGTTCTCTGGTTTATGGCTTCACACATACCAGGTCTGAGCGGTTTCACCAGTTCCTTACAGAAGACCTTGATATAAAGGCCATTAGCTGCACAAGGAAGGAGATGTGAAGACTTACATTAACAACTGCAGATTCTAGATAAAGAACAGATTGCACACTACTCTCTAGTTCTCTCGCACAGTAATAAGCAATCCTTGGCAGTCTTTTAAACTTCTACGCAAAGAGGTCATAGTTGGGGTTCCGCATACGACTATATCAGCCTGCAAGAAGGAACTGAGTCACCTGTAATATAGAAGAGGAAGGACTGAGAAAATAGGTGTCACTGCATCTGATATCTCTTCAAGGAATTAATTCTCAGTGGAACCATATGCAACTAATTAGAAGAAAACCTATACTGCTGCTCTAATAGATGGCCTGTCTTGAGGCCCCACTGGGGCATCAAGTTATATTCGAAAGAGTCATCAGTTTGAAGTTTCCAGCGCATTGAAAAACAATTCATAGCTTTCTTAAAATGTCTCAAATAAGTGGTAAAAAAAAATGATATCACATGTTTTGAGGCCAAATACCCTAAAATCCATTTACCTTTGCTAGGGTCTCCGAAGTCCTAAGTATTGCACAAGTCCTCACACTACTCTTTCTATCTGATTCCATTCAAACCTGTTTTCTTTTTCTTCTCAAAACATTGATTTTAACTTGCTGATACTATCTCCTCTGTCTTTTGTAAGTGTAATTTTGTAGGTCAGCTGAATTGCTTCATGACTATACAATCTTTTCACCTGTCATCACGAGTAACTTTAGAAAGTTTCAGGTAGAAACTTTCTAAAGCAGAGGGGAGAAGAAGTTGGTTAGTATTTGTCCATGTCACACTAATGCGATAAAAGTATGACAGCATCAGCCTTGGGGCTGTAGAGGTGTGCTTTTCCTTTTGCTTTTCTTTCTTTTTTTTCCCTCTTCTTTTCTTCTTTTAATATTTTCGTTCCATTCCATTCCTTTTCTTCTCTCTTTTTGCTGTGTTTTCTCTTTATTTCTTTTCTTGGATAGGTCAGGAAAGGCTTCACAGAAGTGAAATGTAAACTGGCTGTTCTTCTAGCGGTTTCTCTACACATAGATGAAAGTCAGTAATCCTCACCATGGCTTGAAATGCTCTTTCTATGATTGGGCCTGTGTTCACTGTACCTCATCTAGTCACAGAATTCCAAAGACTGAAGTTCTCTTTTGGTTAATTGGGATGATGGAACAAATTGAATACATTGAATTGAAATCCACCAACCATAACCAAAATGGTCTCCCTCTCTTTTTCTTTCCACCTCTTTTTCTGAGTTCATATCTAATGAATCCTTCTCAGTAGTAAAATGGACCACACGTAAAATATAAGAAAAAGATGTGGAATAAATAAATAAATAAATAAATGGCTGTTGGGTTTCTGGGATCTATCAGGCTGCCTCTCAGAACTTTGTGAAGATTATGAAACCTTCTTTTTTTTTTTTGGAGAGATTTTCACGCAATTCCTTCTCCTCCAGTCTCCTCTCGGGATCTTGGGCACGCACGCACACGCGCCCAGCATGAGTTTTAAGCCACTGGGTCCAGGATGCGAACCGCGGTCGACTACTTGGGAATCCAGTGACATAGCCATTACGCTAACTGCTGGTTCCCGAAACCTTTTTATTTTTGGAGAGGTTTTTGCTATAGGGCACGTGCGCTCGCCAGACAGAGAAACAGAAAGTGAAAAATCACCCCCCAAGGGGAATGGCCACGCCACAATCCCTTCTCCTTTCTCCTCTCGGGATCTTGGGCACGCACGCACACGCGCCTGGCGTTTAAGTTTTAAGCCATCGGATCTGGGGCGCGATCTGCAGTCAACTACATGGCAGTCCAGTGACATAGCCATTATGCTGTCCAGCGACTTAGCCATTATGCTAACTGCTGGTCCCAAGATAATGAAACCTTTTAAGCACTTGCTTGCTTCTTGTCCTGTCAACTTTTCCACCTCCTATTTGATTTTTACTATTTTTTTTCTTAAATTTTCTGAGGGTACGTGCATTCCCTAGAGACAAAAAGATAGAGAGAAGTGGAGACAGAACCTTCTAATGAGGAATGGTCACACCTCAATTCCTTCTCCTTCATTTCTTCATTCTTTTGGGAATTTGAACACACACATACGCCTTGAATTTCTCAAGCAACTGGGGCCAGGACTCAAACCTCATAGTCAGCCCTGTGGGATCTGGCTTCTCCAACCACCAGGCCATGGGTGGCCCAACTTTTACTTTTGATATCTATTGGGCAGAAAAATTGAGGTTCATCTCCTTTTCAAATTATAGCTTCAGTACCAACTGGCTAGAAAATCTGTGGCAAATTACTAACTGTTCTTTGTTCCATCTTGAAAGTGAAAGAACAAATGTATTTCATAGAATAGAAGGCATTTACTTAGATACCATATATAAAATACTTGGTGTACTCTATAGCAAACAAAAAGCAGTCAATAAATGCTTATCTCCTGCTTTTCTTTAATAGAACATAATTTCCTTCCTGAAAGGATCTAGTAAAAGGTTGTACTAAGGGAAGACATTTTGCAAGTGAATTGCTTATCCTGAGGGCATATACAATTGAAGCTTCATATATGATACTGATAGTAATATATCAACTTTATTCTATATTAAAGAGTATTCTAAAATGTTTGTGCAGGTAAAGATCTATTTTTTTTTTCAGTAAGTCTTATCTAAAGGAGATGATAGTATTTGAATACGTATTTTTGCACTTACGAAATTTCTTTTGCTATATTCTTGTTAAGAAAACATTCAGGATCAGCAGGTCGCCTGGTGGTAAGGGCGCTGTCTTCTCCCATGGCCTACTGTGGTTTGAATCCTGGACCTGGCAGCTTAAAAATCATCCTGGGCATGTGTGTCCCAAATCCTGAGAGGACTATGGAGTAGAAGGGATCGCAGTGTGTCCATCTCCTCAGGGGGTGATTTCTCACTTTCCCTCTTTCTCTCTTGGATGAACATACACATCCCAGGGAAAAAACTTAAAAACAAAAAAAAAAAAGAAGAAAGAAGATAGAAAGAAAACATTTAACTATATCAAACATGAAAGAAAAATGAATTATGAGCTCCAAATAATACCTGGTTATACATGATCTAAATATGTCTAAATATTACATTTTTAAAAAATTTCTATAGGGTGCATGCACTCAGTAGAGAGAGACAGAGAGAAAAAGTAAGAAATAGTCCCCCTGGTGGGATGGCCATGCCACAATCTCTTCTTCACTCTCCTCTTTGGATTTTGAGCACACATGTACATATGCCCAGAATGTTTATTAAGCCACTGGGCTCAGGACTTGAACCACACATCTGGCCATGTGAATTCACAGGGCCTCAACAACCACACCACCAGCTGGCCTGAATATCATAATTTCATCGTAAGTATAATTATATTTCATATCCTAGACTAGATGTAATAGAAACTATTAAACTTTATGTTTAATAAAACTTCTTCATAACGGGTGAAATGTAGTTGTTAAATAATTTCTTTTTATAGCAAACGCTTTACAATTAACAAGCCAGACACTGATTCAAGTCGTTATCAATTTCTTTGTGATTATTAAAGCCTCCATAATAATCTTCACTCTGTTAACATAGATTAGGCAGCACTTTAAAGAGCAGCATCATTAGTTTTAGTTTTTCAGAGAGATGATAAGAAGCTGCACGTCTAACTTTGCCGAGTCTCAGTGTTGCAAACTAATATCAAAGCTCTCGGACAAAGGATATGAATAAATAATAATGTATGTAATTTGCATATGAGTTTTTCTTTGTTCTAATACTGTCTGTGGGACTTTACATTCAGGAATACTTTTAACAATTGTTTATTTTTCACTTATATTTCAAAATGGAAAAAGAGTAGCACCAGGAAACTCATGCCGTTACACAACAGGAGACTTACTTAATTAACTATGATTAATGTTCATTGTCCAAAAATATACATATAAGAAAAATTTAAATGATCCCAGAAGAAAAGCCCAAGATGTAAAATGCATCAGAAGAAATATTGCGAACATGATTGAATCAAAACAAATAGTTATAAGTGTAAAACAATATTACTTTAATTGGACAAATAAAAATGCAAGACAGAACTAAAATTATAGAAAAGAACATCTGTTTTCAGGAAAAGACAAAAAAACTTTATTATTCATGTATATGTGCATTCATAATTACTAAGGTGGAGACATTTTATACCAATCGGAATAGAGCAATTAGCAGCAAATCAGCATTCTTGCCTAGGTTAAGACAGAAATAAAATACAGAAAACATAGACAAAATATTTTAAAAATATTTTTAAAGTTTTTGAAATAACTACAAAGCTTCTGGGGTGAAAAGAACTAAGGAGAATTCTGGAGAAGAAAAAAATTCAGAGACAAAAGATGGCTTCTGGACCACTCATAACTTGGGGCCATTTGCTAAACCCAGTCATATGAAGAAAGTTGAAAATCTTTTGAAATATTAAGAAGAGGGCTACTGGGACCAGCAGTTAGCGTAATTGCTATGTTGTTGAACTCCCATGTAGTAGACTGTGGTTCGAGTCCCAGACCCAGTGGCTTAAACTCATGTTGGTGCATGTGCGTGTGTGCCCAAGATCCCGAGAGGAGAATGGAGGAGAGAAGGGATTGCGGCATGACCCTGCCCCCTCGAGGGTGATTTTTCGCTTTCTATCTCTCTGTCTTTCTGGAGAGCACATGCACCCTAATAGCAAAAACCTCTCCAAAAAAAATAAAAATAAAAATAAAATAAAAGAAGAGGGTTACTGAAAAAAGGATAGAGAAGATAGAACTATAGGTATATAGACAAGCTCGTAACCAATTTCCCTTTAGTGTATTTGCCAAAACTAGGGCTGCATGGGCTATAAGACTAAACACTTAGCAGAAAAACTTTAAAGAACATGTGTTTTTTTTTTTTTTTGGAGAGATTTTTGCTATAGGGCACATGCGCTCGCCAGACAGACAGAGAGAGACATAGAGACAGAAAGCGAGAAATCACCCCCAGGGGGGATGGTCACGCCGCAATCCCTTCTCCTCCATTCTACTCTGGGGATCTTGGGCACGCACGCACACGTGCCCGGCGTGAGTTTTAAGCCACTGGGTCCAGGACGCGAACCGCGGTCGACTACGTGGGAGTCCAGCGACATAGCCATTATGCGAACTGCTGGTTCCCAAGAACATGTGTGTTTTTCATCATTCTCATGAGACAGAGATTAGAGCTTTTTCTCTGAGAGGGGAAGGACCCACGAAATATATCAAATCCTCAGTTAAAAGCAAAAATGAAAGAAAAACCTGGAAAGCAAGATTAATAGAATTACAATCCAGCACTGATTTATCATAACCTCTGGACTGGATTATAATGAACAGTCACTAGTTTATCTGTATGATGAAATGAAAGATGGGCCCTTTCTATGTACATAAAATAGCATATAAAAAATACTATATGAGCCTTTACAGTGTTTTAGAGCCACGGCTTCTAGGACTCAATAAGAAGTTAAGAAGCATGTGGTAGGACCAGCAGATGGCATGGTGGTAGAGACACTAGAGTCCCACCTGGCTTACTACAGTGTGAGTCCTGGACCTGGTGGCTTGATTTCTCACTTTCTACTTCTCTGTGTCTCTCTCTGGTGAGTGCACATCCCTATTGCATATTAAGAATAATACTAATAAGTTAAACAAATAATTCTTTAAAAAATTTTTAAAAGCATGTGGTGGTTAAGGTGGCTAGATTCCCACATGGCTGGCTATGATTCAAGTCCCAGACCCAGTGTCTTGAATATCACACTGGGTGCATGTGTGTGATGCCCAAAATCCTGAGAAGACAATGGAAGCAGGGATTATGGTATGGCCATCCCCCTGGAGGTGGGGGTGGGGAAGGATGATTGCTCAATTTCCCTGTTTCTCTCTTCTTACTCTCTGTCAAACACATGCACCCTATGGCAAACTGTCCTTTTCACCCAAAAAAGAATGGAAAAAACAGAACTGTAAGGTAAAAAAAACCTCCAAAAAACCAGAAAATATAAATACAATGCTACATGATACAAATATTGGTATTAGGTAAAAGTGATATTAAAATGATTATGACAGATCTATTTAATAAAATAATGAAAAAGAGGGAGAGAATGAAAAGATAACCTCATCAGATAATTGGAACCTACAAAAAGAATCAATGAAAATGTATCCATATAATATTTATATATAATTACTATGAGATCTTGATGTTAGTTTAGATACAAAGGCAGTAAAATTATTGAATTAAATGACATAATAAGGAGAAATAATTGAGTGCATGCATAGGGAAAATAATAGACATTGAAAAAAATAGCATTAAAGAAAATGTGTTCACCTGCTGAAATATCCATTTTATAAGATAAATAATAATGTGATTGAATGTATGGAAGAAAATGAAATGAAAAAATAAAAAAAAATAAAATAAATTAAAAAAATAAAAAAGAAAATGTCAGATTCAGAAAGAAGGCCTAGCATTAATGTGGAGAGTCAAGTAGAAAACATAAAAAAGTGAGGCAAGATCAATAATGAAACTGCAGGTATGGGGATACATTGAAAAATGAATTAAAACACATTGAAAAACTATTGAAAGGCTTGGTCAAAATAAGAGCAATGATAACTATGGACACATGCCTATGGACAACCTGCTGAAGACAACAAAAATGAAGGATAAAGAAAAAACAGAAGACAGACAAAATAATGTCGCATTTCCTTTACGGCAGCAACAGTGAAAATGACTGTTGACTTTTTCTCACAGGTATGATGGAAGTCATAAGACAATTTAAATAAATACACATACCCACGTTTATACTCACATGCTTCCTATATGAGTCTCAACATTTACTTGTGTGTGTGTATTTCTAAATTTTACTGCATTGGTCAGAAATTTTTTAAGTCTTTTATCAGGCTTTAGTTTACCTTTTAACCTTGGAAATTGTTTCTTAATTTTTTATTTTACATATGTATGTGTGTGAGATTTGACTTAAAAAAGTATTTCATTTGCTTTAACTTAGAATTTCCATTATGTTTCCTTAAATGATTTCTCAGGTATTTGACATATTGCTTCATTTCTTCTTCATTTTTTTTTTTGAGAGGTTTTTGCTAAAGGAAGCATGCGCTCTCCAGAAAGACAGAGACAGAGAGACAGAAAGCGAGAAATC
>NW_006204563.1:648421-663720 GCF_000334495.1 Tupaia belangeri chinensis
CACCGGGTCCGGGACCCGAACCGCGGTCGACTAAAAGTGCGGGTCGTGCCATAGCCATTACACTAACTGCTGGTTCCCATATTGCTTCATTTCTGAGCCGCTGAAAATTTTCTGGCTATCTCTTTGATCAATATCAATATATTCAGAGATGATTCCCTTAAATATTTAAACTTTTGAACATATACGATTCTGATTCTATTATGACATATTTTTCTATGCCAAAATGTGTTATGACTTTCCCGACAACTCAATAGATTATAAAGAGAAATCCCACATAACCTCAGTACTTTGCTCACAATAGATGGTTAAGTAGAAAAATGAACTGAATTACTTCCAAAGAAAATATTAGTGTTTAACAGTATTGTGTTTGGCAGAAAAACATCCAGAGGTGCAAGACAATAGCACACTGGTAAAATTCGAAGCTTTCCAAGGATTGCCTACATGCAATGTTCTCTTGGTTAGCATACAGAAACCCTCCTTAACTCAATAGATACATGTGTGCCCCAATCAAGAACCGGCTGAAGCTGGCATGGATCATGGCATCGACTTTGTTGGTGATGTTTCTTTCTCTTGTTGTCTGAGTACCCTGGACAATTTTTTTCCTTTTTTTTTCTTTTAGTTTAGCAGAAGTTGTGTATGCTCAACAGAGACAGAAAGTGAGGGAGAGAGAGAAGAACTCTCCCCAATAGATCTAGTGACACCAGAATCTCATAATTCACAGGTCTCTGGAAAGAGTACAGAGATGGATTTGTCCTTAGTGGTGGTAAAAAATTCACTGTAAGTTAAACACTGTTCTGATTTTCAAACCAACCTAAAAAATCAAGGCATAAGTGATCCAATTCTTTCTAAATAACTTAAGAGAATTCCAGGATAAGGCCCACAAACATTTATCAGAAAAGTAGAGTGCCCATCAGCTAATGTAAAAATTCACCAAGTCTGATAGCCAATATAAGATGATTAGATAAAATTCAGAAAAATATAACTCATATGAGGAAAAAATAAAACTGATTAAGAAAACATGTTAGATTTAGTAGAGAAGGATGGATGTAAATCAGTTATGTGAAAGTACTTAAGTAGAGAAATAAAAAACAAAATAAAAAACAAATAGAACTTCTGAGATGACAAATAACCTGAGTGAGATTGACAGCAGATTTGACATTGAAGAAGAAAAATATTAGTGAATTGAAGAACAAATAATAGAATTTCCAAAATGAACCATTCATAGAGAAAGAATGAAAAATATCATGAAAGTGTAAGTGAATGGTGAACAACCTCAAGCACTCAAGCAGTCTAATATATTTATAATGGGAGTCCACAAAGGAGAGGAGAAAGCAGGAGAAAAATATTGGATATATAATGGTTACAATGTTCAAACTCTGATAACATACATGAATTTGCATTTTACAAAAAGCCCATTTTAACAAATTATGCGGCACCCCACAAAGAGGTAAAAATAAGCGTAAATAAGAAATTATAAAATAGATGCTTTTTAAAAGCTTAATAAATCCTAAGCACAGGAAAGTCAAAGGAAACTATGGAAACTATACCAAGGCACAATGATCAAATTATTCAAAATAAGTGATAAAGGTGGTATCTTAAAAGCAGCATTACTTATAATAAAAAAAAGGATAACATAGTATTACTTACAATAAAAAAAGAAAAGGATGACAAAGATTTCTTGTTAGAAACAATATAAGCAAGAAGATCATGTAACAACATCTTTAAAGTAATGAAAAAAAAATAAGCCTGCCAACCTAGAATTCTGCATCCAGCAAAAAGGGAGACAAAATAAATACTGTCTCAGACATAAAAGAGCTAAAAGAATTCATCACTAACAGACCTATACTACAAGAAATGTTAAAAAATCCTTTTAGTGAGAAGAAAAGTGATACCAGGTACAAATCTGGACCTAAATAAGGGGGTAAAGAACACTGAAAGGACATAATGACTAATGTGACTTTTTAATCATTTAAATCTCTAAAAATTAATCAATTACATGAGTAAAAATAATTGCCATATATTGTTGGGTTTATAGTATATGGAAAATATATGATAAGAGTGTCATAAAGACCAGAAGAAAAGCAGAAGTTTACTGCAAGGTCTGTAACAGAAGGTTCTTATACTACACTTGTTGTGGGATAAAACATGAAATCAGACTGCGGTAATTTAATGGTGTACTCTATAAACCCTTAACCAACCAGTGAAATACCAAAGTACACAAAATGGATCAGAACAACTACTAATTGATGTAAAGACAGAAAAAGAGGAAAAGGGATATCAACAGTAGATGAGACAAATAGAAAATAGTATGGTGGGGGCCAGCAGGTGGCATGGTGGTTGAGGCTCTGGACTCTCACATGGTTAACTATAGTTTGAGTCTTGGACCTGGTGGCTTTCTCTCTCGTCAAATTGAAGAATGATAATAATAAATAATTTTTAAAAAGAGTTAAATATATAAAAAAAAGGCAAGGTGATATGAACTTAATTATATAAATAATTACATTAAATTTAAATGATCTAAATACTCCAATGAAATGGTAAAGTTTGTTTTGTTGGCCTTTAGCTTAGTGTTAAGGGAATCGGATTTCACAAAGTCTACTACACCACGTAAGTCCTAGATATGGCAGCTTGAAAAATGCACAGAACACATGTGTGTGCACACCCCAAATCCTGAAAACAGGGAGGAATGGAGGAGAAGGGATTGTGGTGTGACCATTCTCCACTGAAAGGTGCTTTCCCCCTTTCCCTTTCCTCTTTGTCTCTCTCTGGTGAGTACATGCACCCTCTGATAATTAAAAATATATATTCTGGTTGTTAGCTTAAACAAAAATGTAAGATCCAGGTATCTGTTGTCTAAAAACACAATTGTAAAGATCAATTTTAAAGATAGACAAACAGGGACCAGCAGGTGGCATGGTGGTTAAGGTGATGGACACTACTACATGGCCAACCAGTTTGAGTCCCAGACCTGGTGGCTTGCTTTCTCTCTCTCTCTTCCTCTCTCTCTTTCTGTGTGTCTCTCTGGTCAAATTAAAATAAATGAATGAATAAATAAAATAAAAAATAAATAATTCTTTAAAAAATAGACAAATACGTTAAAAGTGAATGTATAATTATGGGTGATGACTTTCTCTGGTTCTAGAAAATTCTTGAATTTCTGAAAGTTACTAGCACACCTCAGCATTTCCTTGATCTTTGTTCTTCCAGCACATTCAGTGGTTTTGTAAGCATTTAATTTCCTCTATTAAATTCTCTTAAATACCTGGGAAAAAAATGAATATATAAAGGGGCCAGCAGGGGTGTGATGGTCACAGCTGATGGATCCCACATGGTCAACAGCACGGTTCGAGTCTTAGACCTGGCCAGGCATGTATGTGTGTGTGCCCAAAAACTCCATATCTATACTCACACGAAACACTTAATCTGTGTGATACACACTGACAGGCATACAACACACACTTATTTCACCCCAAAAGGTAGAAATATGTATAAATAAGAAATGATAAAATAGATGCTGGCTTTTATAATAACATAGCAGAGGCAAGACTATTGAAAATCATGGTTTGCAAGTTTTTGTTTTTCTTAAACTCGAAAAATTCTGTTGGGAGATCTAAAAGGTGTGTTTGGTTATCAAGGATCAAAGCCTGAAGGACTGAAAGCCCAGAGTGAACAGAGTAAGAACAGGAGCAGGTGGAAGCAGTTTTCCCACCACTGGAAGTGAAGATAATGGATACTTAGCTTGTTGCTAAGTGAAACTGGAGGGGAAGCAGGGCTTTCTTGGAGAGGAAGGTGGGTGAACTGCTACTGCAATCAGAGTAGAGCTATATGCTAATTGCAGTATTGCAAGAAGACAGAGGTGGCCTCTTAAGTGCTACAGTTAAATTTTTAAAGTGACAAAATGAAAGGACAGTAAATGAAAAATAAGTAATTAAAAGGAAGTTCGGTCTGAAGCAAAAGTATAACCAGCATGATTATGCTTTTGGACATTAAAGAGGTCTAGAGTTCAGTGAACCTTAAATATTTAAATGAAATTTAAAGATGTAGGAAAGCACCTCGATGGTAAAAATCTCAGATCCTAAAACGTATATTACTATGAGGTAACTTATTTAAAATAATTGTGTGGGGACCAGCAGATGACGTTGCTGGACTCTGATATAGTCAACTTCGTTTGAGTCCCAGGCCCAGCAGCCTAAAACTCATGCTGGGTTTATGTGTGTGTGTGTGCTCAAAATCTTGAGAGGAGAATGTAGGAGAAGGGACTGCAGTATGGCCATGCCCCCAGGGGGTGATTTATCACTTTCTGTCTCTCTGTCCCTCTTTGTCTCTCCAGTGAGCACACATGCCCTATAACAAAAATCTTCCTACAATTAATTAATTGTAGGTAGAAAAATTAGAACTTGCTTTCACTAAATATCACATTTCCAGAAATTTTTTGTAGGATTGGATACTTCACGAGCAGCAGATGGTCTAGTGGTCACATCACTGGACTCCCATACTGTTAACCACAGTGGGAGTCTGAGACTTGATGAAACTGACACCAGGCCGGTGTATGTTTATGCCCAAGATCCAGGGAGAATAGAGGACAAGGGATTGTGGTGTGGCCATCCCCATGGAGGGAGGGGCGATTTCTCACTTTCCCTCTCTCTGTTTCTGTCTCTCTCTATCTCTGGCAAGCACAGGCAAAACCTCTAAAAAAAATTGGATACTTCACATATACAATAAAATAATCACAATTATTATGGCAACATAATAATGAAACATTTCAAATCATTAATGAAGAATTGAGTACACATTTTCCATTTTGTCCTCTTTAACATGTATCAAGGAAAGAATTTTTGTCTTTATTTCATGTATGAAGAAAATCGTCATTCTACATGTCCAAATGGTTTGACTACGAAGTAGCAAATTGGGACTCAAACTATTATAAGTTAAAAATCTCACACTTAAAAAATGTTGACAAATAACTAATGCTGCAAAAAACCAACATAGCCAAAACAACTGTACTCCTAAATCAGGAATTAGAGAACTTGCACACATGCAACTGAAGGCAAATTCATTTACAGTAATTCCCAGGGTCCATTGAACTGTTGAGAGTTCCATCTATCCATACAATGCTGGAGATTTCAGTTTGACTGTGAGGCTGAGCTCTAGCTCTGCATGTCCCATAGTCCCCTCCTACTAGCAGCTACTCGAGTTCTAGATAAAGTCTTTTGGATGCAAGTAACAGAGACACATTCAAGTTGCTCTGATTAATATGACTGATTTATAATTAGGAATCACGTGGGTGGAACCTACAAATTCTTTTAGTATTAGACCTCTTTGGAAAGCAGCTTCACTAGATTTTTTCTTGAGAAGTGGTACATGGTACAACATGTTAAGGTAGATCATTTTAAATCCACAGCAGAATGACTTACTAGCTAAGTGGTCTTTGAAACTTTTCCATCTTCTACTCTATAAAATATAGATAATAGTACCTACTTCATAAACATGTTCTGATTAGCTGATACAGTACATGTAAAGCAATTAAACTTTGGCTGGAGCACAAACTTTGCTACTGTTTTGCATAAGCTTTGTGGTTATTTCTTTTGCTTATAGTTTTTAATCAATGTGAAATTCACATAACATAAAAGTATTTAAAAATGTACAATTCACTTGTTTGCTGCATTTAAAATGTTGCTCAACCACCATTTCTACATAGTTCCAAAATGTTTTTATCACTCTAAAAGAAAAATAATCCCACGCCCATTAAGTAGTCTATCTCCATTTTCCCTCTTGCTGGAGGCTTTTACTTACTTTAATGATTTTTTAAAAATTAAAATGCTTTATTTTTTTAGAGAGGTTTTATGTTCATAGAAAAATCAAAAGAAGGCACACAAAGTTACCATATACCCAGTTCTCACACATGCAAAACCTCCACCATCAACATCTTCCACCACAACAGTATCATATGCTACAACTGATGAACGAACATTGACACGTCATTATTAAATAAAGTCCATGGTTTACATTTGGTTCACTCTGGGTATTATGCATTCCATTATTAGTGTTATGCAAATATATAATGATGTATATCCATCACTGAACCACACAGGATAGTTTTACTCCCCTAAAAAGCCTCTCTACTCTGCCTATTCTCATACCTCTCTCCTCTTGAACCCCAGGCAACTGCTAATATTTTCATAGTTTTGCCTATGAAAATGCAAAACTTCTTCATAGTTTTGTCTATTCCAGAATGTCATTTAGATGGAGTAATACACTATGTAGTTATAATAAATGTAGTTATACATTATTATTTCAGATTGGCTTCTCTTAGTAATATGCATTTAAAATTCATCTATGTCTTTACATAATTCGGTAGCTCATTTCTTTTTAGCACTGCATAATATTTCATTGTCAGGACATATTAGTTATTCTATCCACTAATCTACTAAAGGACATCTTGGTTGCTTCCATATTTTGACAATTATCAATAAGTCTGTTATAAAAATATATGTATAATATTTTTTAAAGAGGTTTTTGCCTTAGGGTGCTTGTGTTTGCAGGAGAATGAGACAGACTCACACAGTAAGAGGGAAAGTGAGATTTTTAGATTTTTGTGTGGAAAGTTTTCAGTTTACTGGGTAATAAAGGAGTAGAATTACATGATTACACCACCTTCCAGTAAGGGTATGTTTAGTTGAGTATGACATTGCCAAACTGCCTTCCAAGGAGGCTGTAACATTTGGTATCCCACCAAGAGTGAATGAGAGCTCCTGTTGTTCTGCATCTTCGTCAGCATTTGCTATTGTTGATGTTTTGGATTTTGCCCATTCTAATTTGTATTTAGTATTTCTGTTGTCTATTTGCTTAGATGTTGGAAACATTTTCATATGCTTACTTGCCACCTGTAGATCGTCTTTAACTAGTGCTTCTCATGTTTTCTGTCCATTTTTTATTTTGGCTCTTCGCTTTCCTATTTTTAAGTTTTAAGAATTCTTTTTATATTTTGGATAAGTCTTTCATCAGATGTGTCTTTTGCAACTATTTCCTCCCAGTCTGTGGCTTGTTTACTCATTCTCTTGACAATGTCTTTTGAAAAGCAGAAATTTTTAATTTTAATAAATTCCAGATTATCAATTATTTATTTTAGAGATCATACTTTTTGTGATGTATCTAAAAAGTTATTGTTGTATCCAAAGTCATGCAGGTTTTCTCTAATGTTATCTACTTATAGTTTTACATTTTTTACTTTGGGTTAATTTTTGTGAAGGGTGTAAAATTCTTGTTTAGATTATCTTTTTTTTTTCTTTTGCATGTGGAGGTTCAATTGTTTCAGCACCAATTTTTTTTAATAAATGTATTTATTTATTTTTGTATATACATTCAGTCACATTGTTTAGCTTACAATGTGAGCATTTCAATATGTGAACATTTCTCCCCCGTCCCATTGGTCAAAATATCTTCAGCCGATAACATCACACCTCCCCACCTCGTCAATGCTCTACCTCCGTATCCTTTCTCCAAATGTCCTTCGTTAGTCCCCACTCCTCTACACACATCTCATCTGACATTCACACCCATCTCTTTTCTTTGTACAACCTTTAGCCAATCAATTTCAGTCATAGAGTGCAGACATTCGGTATATGTTAAGTGGGGACATACAATGTCTCTCCATATCCTGGCTTGCCTCACTCAGCAGTAAATCTTCCATATTCTTCCACTTTCTGTCAAAGCCAGGGTTTTGTTGTATTTTATGGCTGAGTAGTATTCCATAGAGTATATGTGCCACAGTTTTTCAATCCATTCATCCGTACGGGGACATTTGGGTTGGTTCCATGTCTTAGCAATCGTGAATAATGCCGCAATAAACATCGATGTGCAAGTACTTTTCCAATGAAGAATTCTTCTGTCCTTTGGGTAGATACCAAGGAGTGGGATTGTTGGATCATATGGTAGATCTATTTGTAGATTTTTGAGGAATCTCCAAATTATTCTCCACAGTGACTGGACCAACTTACATTCCCAACTTACATTAGCAGTGTAAAAGAGTTCCTCTGTCACCACGCCCCTGCCAACACTTATCATTTTTTGTTTTTTGAATCTTAGACATTCTGACTGGGGTTAGGTGGTACCTCGTTGTTGTTTTGATCTGCACTTCTCTTACGATGAGGAAGGTTGAACATTTGTTCATATGCCTTTAAGCTATTTGTATGTCATCTTTAGAGAGTGTTTTTTTCCAATTCCTTCTCCCATCTTTTAATAGGGTTGATTAACTTTTTTTCCAAAAAGCTTCTTTAGTTCCTTGTGTATTCTGGTTATCAGTCCCTTATCTGATGCAAAATTTACAAAAGTATCTTTGCTCCAGAGTATTGTTTCTGCATTTTTGTCAAAGATCAGTTGAATATTATTTATGTGTAATTATTATTATTATTACTATTATTAGAGAGATTTTTGCTATAAGGTGTGTGTGCTCGCCAGAGAGACAGAGATAGAAAGTAATAAATCACCCCCAGGGGGTGGCCATGGTACAATCCCTTCTCCATTCTCCTCTCAGGAATTTGGGTATGCACACACATGCACTCTGTGTGAATTTTAAGTCACTGGGTCCAGGACTCAAACTATGGTCAATTACGTGGGAATCCAGTGACATAACCATTATGTTATGTGCTGGTCCCATTTCGTGAATATATTTTTGTGTGCTCTATTCTATTCCATTGATCTAGTTGTCTATTCCTTCATCAATACTTTAGCTGTGCAATAAGTCTTCAAGTCGGGTGATGTCAGTCCTCTCCCTATCTTTCTCCTTTAATATTGAGTGGCTATTTCAGATTTTTTTTGTCACCCATTATAAACTTAGGAGCAGCCTGTTGATATGAATGAAATAACTTGCTCTGTTATTGATTGGGATTGCATTAAAACTATAGATCAAGTTGTAATACTGATTGATATCTTGACAATATTGAGCCTATTTACAACCATTGAATATCTCACCATTTACGTAGTTCTTATTCGACACATATCAGAGTTTTGTAAATTTCCTTATGTATATTTTGCATGTATATAATACATATTTTGTTATTTTATACCTCTTTTATTATTTATATGCTAATGTAAATAGTGATTTTTTTTTTTAAATTTAGGTTTTTCCCAGAGGGTATCTTTGCTTGCTGGAGAAAGGCAGAGAGAGACAGAGAGAGGAAAATTGAAAATCAGCTCCCCAGGGGTATTGACCATGCCACAACCTCTTTTCCTCCATTTATTTCTGGGGATTTGGGGCATGTACACAAATGCACTCAGCATGATTTTCAAGCTGCTGGGTATGAGACTCAAACGACATATTCAGCCATGTGGGAATCCAGTTCCTTAACCACCATGCTATGTACTGGCCCCAGTGGGAGCGTGTTTTGAATTTCAAGTTCATCCTCTTGATTACTAGTATATAGGAAGAAGATCAACTTTTGTATATTAACCTTGTATGATGCATCTTTGCCATCTTTTCCAGGATTTTTTGTTGCTACTGATACTTTTGAATTGTATACATAGACAATCATGTCCTCTGCATGCAATTAGAATTTATTCCTTCCAACATATATGCCTTTTATTTCAGTGTACTGTTTCATTGCATGAGTCAGAACTTCCAGTATGATTTAAAAAGCAGTGGCGGGAACCAGCAGTTAGCGTAATGGCTATGTCGCTGGATTCCCATGTAGTCGACCGTGGTTCGCGTCCCAGACCCGGTGGCTTAAAAAAACTCACGCCGGGCGCGTGTGCGTGCGTATCCAAGATCCCGAGAGGAGAATGGAGGAGAAGGGATTGCAACGTGACCATCCCCCCTGGGGGGTGATTTCTCACTTTCTGTCTCTCTGTCTCTCTCTGTTTATCTGGCGAGCGCACGTGCCCTATAGCGAAAACCTCTCCCCCCTCCCCAAGAAAAGAAAGAAAAGCAGTGGCTATAGGAGACATATTTGCCTTGTTCCTGATGTTAGTAGGAAAGCTTTGAGTTTTGTACCATCAACTATGATGTTAGCTGTGGGTCTTTGAGAGATGTTCTTGATCCAGTTGAGAAAATTCTCTTTAGTCCCTGGTTTGCTAAGAGCTTTTTATCATAAGTGGATGTCAGATCTAATAAAAAATATCCCATGCTTTTATTGATATGACTATTTGATATTTTTCACTTTAATTTGCTGACATGATAGACTTCATTAATGATTTTCTAACGTTGAGCCAGCTTTGCATCCTTGTAATAAAGTTCCACTTGATCATGTTGTGAAATTTTTTTATAATTTGTTGGATTCAATTTGTTAACATATTAAAATTTTTTGGATCTATATTCTGTAATGTTCTTTTTCAGTAGTGACTTTTTCTGTTTTTGTTTTTTTTTAAATCAGGGTAATGCTGGCCTCATAGAATAGCTTTT
Source organism: Tupaia belangeri chinensis (assembly GCF_000334495.1). Classification (NCBI taxonomy): domain Eukaryota; kingdom Metazoa; phylum Chordata; class Mammalia; order Scandentia; family Tupaiidae; genus Tupaia; species Tupaia belangeri. Next base: position 658,818 of record NW_006204563.1, read on the forward strand.
AGGTATTCTTTTTCCTTCTCTCTGTTGGTTGTAGAAGAGACAGTGGAGAATTAGTATGTCTTCCTTAAATATTTCATAGTATTAGTGAATACATCTGGGCCTAGAATTTTCTATGTTTAAAGGTTATTACTGATTGATCATCATATTTATGACACTTAGTAGGAGCAAAGATTATTAATCATTGATAGTAATACTTATGACACTTACTATGTGAACATACATTAAGGTTTGCTTTGTCTTCTTGGAGTAGTGTTCCCCTTTAACATTATATAATGTCCATTTTTATCTCTAAAACCTTTCCTTGCTTTGAAGTCTGTTTTATTTAAAAATTAATATAGTTACTCTCACTCATCTATCAGTTTTATTAGATATAATTGAAATTCTGTTTTGTTAGTCCATATGTCTGTTTTTATAATAGTACCCTGCTGTTTCAATTACTATAGCTTTGTGATATAGTTAGAAATTAGATAGCACAATGTCTTCAGCTTTGTTCTTTTTGCTAAAAATTGCTTTGCCTCTGTAGAGTCTTTGTGGTTCCATATAAATCTGTAAGTTCCCCCCCAACCCATGGAAAATGCAATTGAACTTTACAGGGATTTCATTGAATATGTAGACCAATGTGAATAGTATAGATATTTTAGCAATGTTAATTCTACCATGTTTGAAAACAGAATATAATTTTCTTTCTTTTCTGTGTGTATTTCTCCCTTCAGTTCTGTTAATAATTGCTTTATATATTTAGTTGCTCCTATGTTTGATGCATTTATATTTATCTTTGTTATACTATTTTTATAAATGGACCCCTTTCTCATTATATAATGATTTTATTTATATCCTGTGATAGACTGATTTAAAAGGTATAAATATGCTATCCCTCTTTTCTTTTAGTCTAACATTTTCTTTTTCTTTTTTTTTTATGAGTGATATTTTTGCTATAGGGTACGTGTGCTCACCAGAGAAACAGAGAGAGACAGAGAGACAGAGAGAGACAGAGAGACAGAAAGTGAGAAATCACTCTCCAAGGGGGATGGCCACGCCACAATCACTTCTCCTCCATTCTCCTCTCAGGATTTTTGGCATGCATGCCCATGTACCCAGTGTGAGTTTTAAGCTGCTGGGTTTGGGACTCAAACTGCAGTCAACTATCTGGGAGTCCAGTTATATAACCATTATGCCATCTGCTGGTCCCATGGTTTAATGTTTTTGTAAAATATCTTTTTCCATCACTTATCTTTTAATCTATGTATATTCTTAAAGCTAAAGTATATTTCTTATAGGCAGCATATAATTTAATCTTGATTTTTTTTATCCTCTAAGCCGTTTTATGTCCATTGAATGAAGCAGTTAATTGATTTATATTTACAGTAATTACTGGTAAGTAAGGACTTAGCTTTTCCATTTTGTTAATTTTTGTTTGTTTTGTTTTGTAGTTTCTTCCTTTCTTTTCTTTTTTTCCTGTCTTCCTTGTGGATTTTATAATTTTCCACTGTGGTGTGCTTTGATTCTTTACTTTCTTTTTCTTTTATTTTCTTGTATTGATGACAGATTTTTGTTGTTACTGTAAGATAAACATCCTATAGTTATAAGTCATTTTTAAGCTGAGAGCAACTTAATTTTGATTGGATACAATAATTCCATATTTTTTACTTCCTCTCTCATTTTAAGTTTTTAATCTTTTGGCATTATTCTGTTGCTTAAAAACTGTTTTCTATTGCTTAGAAACTGAACATTACAGCCTGGGTAATTTGTAAAGAGTAAAGGTGAGTGTGGAGACTGAATCCATAGGAGCAGGCCAGGGTTTTGTATCTACAGGGTCTCATTGGTAATGTGGATCCACAGGGGAAGTCCTGGCTCCTAGGTCTATGGGGGCTAGCATGGTACCAGGTAATACAGGGATCACCTTGAATCCCAGCTTCACTGAAGTCTAGGGTCACTGAGACTAGTATGAAGCCTAGGTCCACAGATGCTGGTCTGGTGTTGGAGTGCCTGAATCTAGGTAAGCTCTTCCTGAGGTCTGAGACTGTGGAAATTTAACTAGAGGCTGGTACTGTGGGTACTGGCCTGGAGACTAAAGCTATGGAGTCTGGCTTGATGTTGGGGTGGTAATGAAGCCTGTAGTCACCAGGACTGGTCTGTAGTCTGGGGCTTTGAGGGTCATAGGTGGGGAGGTGGGACAGACCTGGAGAGTGACTCTGCAGGTGATGGCCTAGTATCTTGGGCATGGGGTATTACTTGCAGCTGAGGTACACATGTGCCAGCCCACAAAGCTTCAGGGGTTAGCCTAGAGTCTGGAGTTGGAGGCAGTTCTGAGGTTGAAACAGGTCTGACATCTCAAGCCTGAATCTGAAGGTGATTGCTTGGAGCCTAAAGGCTGTGTGCTTGTCTTGTGCCTTGTGCTTGTCTTGTGCCTTGTGCTACAGGGCCAGGCAAGAAGCAGGCCCAGCAGTGAGTCTGTGGAGGCTGACCTGGGTCTTGGAGCTATGAGTACCAATCTAGTCTCTGCAGCAAGCCTGGAAGCTGTATCTGCAGGTTCCAGTCTCTAGCCTGGGACTGTGGGGGCTAACCTGGCACTGGGTTTTGAAGGTATTTTCAGAGTGGATGGTTGTTTAAATGGATTTTTCTGCAGGGGTAGGATCTTAGGGAGTCCTATAATGTCATCTTGCTGATGTTTTGCTTTGATTAGTGTAGTCATGATGTATCTTTCTCCATCTCTTAATTTTTGGTCAATTGTGTTTTGATCTTTTGTGTGAATTTCTTGTACAAAACACAGTTAGGTCTTGTTATATAATTCATTCTTGACTGAGTGGTATTCCACACTTTTTCAATCCAATCATCTGTTTGTGCACATTTGTTTTATCCTATGTCTTGGCCATTGTGAAAAATGCCACAATGAACATAGACATGCAAATGGCTTTCTGACTGAGCATTCTCCTGTTCTTTGGGTAGATACCCAGGAGTGGAATTGCTGGATCGTATGGTACTTCTATTTTTGCAGATCACTGAGAAACCTCCATATTGGTCAACACAGTGACTGGACCAGTTTGCACTCTTACCAGTGTAGGATAGTTCCGCTTTCACCATAGCCATGCCAGCACTTATCATGTTTACTTTTTTTAATCTTAGCCATTCTTACTAGCATTAGGTGGTATCACATTGTGGTTTTGATCTGCATCTCCCTTATGATGAGGGAGGTTGAACATATTTTCATATGCTTTTTGGCTGCTCATATATCTTCCTTAGAGATTTGTTTGTTCAGCTCATTTTCCAATCTTTTAATTAGGTTGATCATTTTTTTTTGAATAAACTGCTTGAGTTCTCTGTGTATTCTCATTATCAGTACCTTATCTGAGGCATAGTTTACCAAAATATTCTCCCATTTTGAGGGTTGTTGATTCACACGAATTACTGTGTCCTTTGCTGTGCAGAAACTTCTTAATCTGATGTAATCCCACTTGTCTATTTTTGGGATTAATGACTACACTTTGGGGGTCTTATGTAAGAGGTTCTTGCCTAACCCAATATCTTCCAGAGTTCAACCAGTGTTTTCCAGGAGTAGTTTTATAATTTGAGGTCTTAGGTTTAGTTCTTTGATCCTCCTCTAGTTGATTTTTGTTAATGGTGAGAGACAGGGGTCCAGATTCATCTTTCTGCAGATGGATACTCAGTTTTTTGAGCACAATTTGATTAAGAGGTTTTCCTTTTCCCACTGGATTGACTGGTGCCCTTTGTCAAATCAGATAGCTGTATATTTGGGGGTTTATTTCTGGGGTTTCTATTCTGTTCAATTGGTCCACATGTCTGTTTTTGTACCAATATCATGCTGTGTTTATTATCACAGCTTCGTAATATATTTTCAGGCCAGGAAGTGAGATGCTCCTATTCTACTCTTCTTGTGCAGATTGTTTTGGCAATATGAGGTCTTTTATAATTCCACACAAGTTCTATGATTATCTTTTCTAGATCTGTGAAGAATATCTCTGGTAATTTGATTGGGGTTGCATTAAATATGTATATTAATTTACGTAAAATTGTCATTTTGAATATATTGATTCTTCCAATCCAGGGACATGGGATGTCCTTCCACTCCATGGTTTTCCTTGTAGAGGTCTTTGATTTCTTTGGTTAGATTTGTTTCTAGGTATTTTATACTTTTTGTGGGCATGGCAAATGGGATTACTTTCTTCAGTTCTACTTCTGTCTGCTTGCTGTTTGTATGTAGAAATGCTATAGATTTTTGTTTGTTGATTTTGTATTTTGCCACTGTACTGTATTCATTTATCACTTCCAGGAGGTTTTTTTTTTTTTTTTTTTGGATTCTTTTGGATATTCTATGTATAGCATCATATCATTCACAAATAGAAATAGTTTCACTTCTTCTTTTCCTAGTTGGATGCCTTTTATTTGATTCTCTTGTCCGGTACTACGTTAAAAAGGAGTGGAAAGGGAACCAGCAGTTAGCATAATGGCTATGTCGCTGGACTCCCACGTAGTCGACTGCGGTTCGCGTCCCGGATGCGGTGGCTTAAAACTCACGCCGGGCGCGTGTGCGTGCATGCCCAAGATCCCGAGAGGAGAATGGAGGAGAAGGGATTGCGGCATGACCATCATTCAGTATGATGTTAGCTATAGGTTTTTAATAGATGGCTTTTATTGTGTTGAGAAATGTCCCTTCTATACTGATTTTGCTGAGAATCTTAATCATGAAAGGGTGTTGCATGTTTTTCAAATGTTTTTTCTGCATCAATTGATCTGTTTTTGTTTTTCTTTTGTTTTGTTTTGTTTATTCTTTTTTTATTTAAATATATTTATTTACATTCATTCACTATACATCATTACAACATACAAAATGAGATTTCCCATTCAGAATACACTGTATGTTGGCTCAATCAAGCACATCAACATA